>NC_090172.1:8582732-8712732 GCF_024679245.1 Pseudorasbora parva | reverse complement strand
GAATGTTTGTAATATTCGGTCCGTACAGTATCTCCATGACAACATACTTTTTTTTTCTTTCTTTCTTTCTTTTTTGATGATTGTTCCCATCTTGACATTTCTCCATTTGGTGAAAATTGTGAATTGCCTTGACTCTTTCTTCAGCCAACATGTCACAAGGAAAAAAAAAAATGTGTTATGGGGGGTGTTGGGGGGATCTAATGGGCGTCTGGACTGATTGTCCTCAGCCGTGGCAGTAGAGACAAAGCAGATGAATTGTGAAATGTATTCGAAGAGATTGGAGACAAGTGCATGTCAGCACCCCCTCCATCTCTAGTCCTCCACCCACCCTCTTCTCTCCTCTTCTATCCTCTCCTCTCTTCCCTCTGGATTTCTCCCTCTCCATCTTCTCTCTTTTTGTCTGACACGCTGCATAAAAAAGGCATGACAGCACTGCTCTGTTTGAGCAAAATATTAGAAAAAGAAAAATGCAATTTTCTCCGCTTTCAGATGACTTATCCACGCAGTTGATATTTGTTTGATATTTGCTCGGTTGCATGCATTTTAATTGTCAAATATTATGATGGGCATCACAGAGCAATTTCATTTGAATTATCAAAATCAACAGTAGTCATGCAGAGAGAAAATAAAATTGTTTAAAAAGGCAGTATCTCATTATATGTATATTATTTTTAAGAAACATATTTTTAAAATTACATTTTTTTATAATTTATGCACATTGTAAAATTTTATTTTATAGCGTACTTACACGCCAAATGTAGTTAACAATAAACAATGCATAATTATATGCAACTAATCCTAAATATCTAAATACATATAGTGCTTTAATATTACTCACCACTAAAATGTATAATTATAACATAGTCTACCCTAAAAACAAAAACAGAAGTATTATAAACCAAATAAGTGATGTGTGTGGATAAATGATCAGGTTCATCTTCTTTGCATTTGAACCTGACTGGCCGTTGTCCTGTCTGAGGGAGCGTCTGGCCCCTGTCTGGCTTTTGTCTGGCCCCTGCCCCAACCTGTGACCCTTAACCGGGAATGGACAGAGTCAGTTAGTCAGCAGTGTGTGTGTGTGTGTGTGTGTGTGTGTGTGTGTGTGTGTGTGTGTGTGTGTGTGTGTGTGTGTGTGTGTGTGTGTGTGTGTGTGTGTGTGTGTGTGTGTGTGAGAGAGAGCGAGGTCCTGGTATGTTATGGGGACAAAACCACAAAGATGAAAATACCCAAAATCCTTGTCATTGTGGGGAATTTTTCGGTCCCCTTGAGGAAATCATACTAAATGATGTTTTTTGAAAATGTAAAAATTCTGAAAGTTTAGCGTGATGGTTAGGTTTTAGGGTTAGGGGATATAATATACAGTTTACACAGCATAAAATCCATTGTCAGTGGAAAGTCCCCATAAAACATATATAGAAACCCAGTGATGTGTGTGTGTGTGTGTGTGTGTGTGTGTGTGTGTGTGTGTGTGTCTTCCGCCTCACAAGAGAGAAGTCCAGCCTCTGCTGTGAGACTGAATTTTGCATTTGCTGTCTTATGTGTGGCTTTGAATAAAATCACTGTGTATATAGTGCAGAGAACAAAGGGAGAACCAAATGGTCTACAATAATGTATATATGTGTGTTTTCCGCAGACATAAAGAGCTGCAACTGAGACGGCCGTTCCGTTTGTGAATGAAAATGAATCGATAGATCAGTTTTCGAATTTGTGAAAGATGATTATAAAGCCTGTTGACTCAGTAGTAAATGGCAGCTCGGCTCTCACACTCTTTGTTTTCAGGTGAATGTATTTATTATTCATTCTTGCATCAGTGTATATCTCAGGCCCTCCATATTTGACTATGAATAATGGAAGAGCTTGTGGAGCATAGAGGTGGAGGTGTGTGTGTGTGTGTGTGTGTGTGTGTGTGTGTGTGTGTGTGTGTGTGTGTGTGTGTGTGTGTGTGTGTGTGTGTGTGTGTGTGTGTGTGTGTGTGTGTGTGCGGAGCTGTGACTGGCCACTGCTGGGTCCTGCTCGGTCTGCCTCACTGCCCTTAATAACAGTGTATAAATCAAGAGTCTCCTGTCAGCCACGCTGCCTTCATTAAAATCAAATGGGAAACTGGCCTCTTTGGATCCAATTTTAATAAAACCAGGTAATCAAATACGGCTCAAAAAATAGGTCATCATTTCACAGCCTCTGAGATGGCCGCCACACAGTGTTTTGTGTACACGCAATGTTAACAGGGTCAAAGACCTCCCTACGTCACACTCACACACACACACACACACACACACTGCCAAAAATAGTCTGTGTGATTGAAAATTTCCAGCAGTTATGTCGTGTCATTCAACTTTCCATGAAGTTGATTGAATTGACAATGAACGCGTGAAACTTCAAACGGGAGTGTGTGAGTGTGTGTGATATCCTCTGATTTATTTATATGAAACATCTCATATTTTCAAGCCTAACATTTATACGGTGAAATTTTAAATCTACATTTTTAATCAAAATTATTTTATATGTATGAAATGGTTTTGAAGTTATTTCACAGACGTGAATGTTTTGATCATTTCTCTTGAAAACTTCTGACATTGCATATTAAATATGCATTTAAAATCACACCATGATTTATATTGAATTTTTATGCATGTCTAAAATATGTTTAAATATTCATTCAAAATCTAAAACGTTTAGAAAATTTCAATAAGATGTGTTTTTTTTTCCACCCCCCTCTCTCTTGCTGTGTGTTATACAGTTGTAGGTGAGGTGTTTGCACTGGCTATGAAGCTCAGTCGAGAAGGGCGATACATTGCTGTGACAGACCCTTTGGTGCATAAGGTGATGTGTCGACAATGTTTCGGGGCTTTTCGGCAATGATTTCAGTTGCAGATGCTTTGGTTCCCGAGCGGCGATGTCGGACTGTCTGTCTGTGGTTTTTCGGCACAGATGACTGGCCGAAATCCAGCCAGGCATGTATCACACTCTTGCAGCGAGTGTACGATGAACAAGAACCATCAGCCCCCATCTGGTCCCCCCTAAATAACCTTTATCACCTCATTCCTGCTCCATCTGAGAGGCATACGCTGACCGTACTGATTTATACCGCTGGACTGGATTTTTATATGTCCGTATATAGCGATGTGTGACAGTAGTACATCACACACAGTTTGATCAGGTTATTTAGCATTAACAGATTGTGAATGCCATTGATTTTGTTTAATTCATTTTTAGGTCCCACTTTATATCAGGTGTCCTTAACGACTATGTATAATTTGAATCAATGCGCTTATTGTGTATGTACATGTTTTTACATTGTACTAATATTTAAAAAAAAAAATCCCTGCATGTAATTACATTATAATGAATTTCTGTAATTACATCTGTAATTACACTGTTGACCCTTCCTCTTAAATCTACCCTTACCACCACACCTGTCTCTAACCCTACCCGTATAACACCTCAATAGCATCAATTTGCAATACAATGTGAACACAATAAGTACATTGTATTTATTTTTGATGCAAATACATAGTAAGACACCTAATATAAAGTGTAAACTATTTTTATTATTAATTAATTTATATTAAAGCCAATTGACATGTCAGTTAGATGCCCAATCACTAAATAGAATATAATAAATATAGATTTAAAAGTAAAAAAATGTAAACAACACTGAATATTTTTGTGACAAGATGGAGACAGGAAGATCACCTAATTCAGCCAATGAGCAGAAGAGGGCACTCTCACTCGCTCTATTTTTTATTTCTTTTCTCTCTCTCTTTATTTCTCTCTCTTTCCCTCCCACCGTGAGCTTCATTCGCTCTCCTATCTTCCTTTGAAAATACAGAGGCAAAAAAAAAAAAAAACCTGCACCTTATGGTGTGCATTAGTTTCTCCGACACAACCATATATATATGATAAATTCTAATGATATTTTTTTTTTTACATTTAATTTGCATTTGCACCTGTTTTGATTTGTTTAATGGAGGACACTTTTAAGCCGCATGTAAAAATAAGTAGATAAATAAAAAAATAAATAAAAGAAACACTGCACTTGTTATTTCTGCCTCCTTAAAAATATTGTGACTACTCTTTCTGTTGTCATATTATTTCATATTTTTTCAGTTGATAATTACCTTCACAGTACACACAAACCTACAGTAATACATAACTTGGTGACACTTTACAATATCATTAGTTAACGCTTTAACCAACATAAACTAAACTGAGCAAATGCATTCTCACAGCTTGTATTAACTCGTGTCAATGTTAGTTAAGAAAAATTCATGTTCATATTAGATTACAGTACATCGACTAATATTAACAGATACAACTTTTCAAATGTATTAGAAAATGTTAAGATGACTAAATGCTGTAGATGTTTGTTCATCTTTAACTAATGAAACCTTATTGTAAAGCCTTATTGATAATTCTTTGTATAATTTCTCATGTCATGTGTAAGCAAAAGTTCATCTGTGCATCAGTGTGTTTTTCTTCCTTCGGCCTGAGTCGATGGGATGGGCGTCCCTGTGACACTGTGTAGGACAAGCGGCGGTTTGGAGAAATGGATGGATCTGCTCCAAAACGCAAAACCGAAACACAAAACACACACACTGGCTTGTTCCTCTGCCTGCAGCAAATGCCATTTTTCATGCGCGTCCTCTCATCCGACATGTTGATCGACTCTGTGAAACACATATTCGGGTCAGAACTGTCGGTCAACCTGCATATTAAGAAATCATAGCGGAGTCTTGCAGTTTTGAAGATGGGATTGAAATGGGGAACAATGACAGCATTTCTCCTTTACACACGTGCTAAATGAAGAGTGCTATTCTCTGTGGAGATGTTTTCTTTTTATTACGCGTTTATGTAAACCCTCAGAGAGCTTAATACAGCACTGGCTGCCAGGTTGCTTTATTCACGTTCTCCTTTCAGATCTTTAGAGCTGCCAGATTTGCCTTTTTAAAAATAGTGGTCATGTTTTCTGTCTTGTCTTTTTTCCCTCTTTTAATCTCTATGGCCCTATTTTCTTGATTCCTCAAAGTGGATGCCACCCCCCAATGCCTTTATATCCACACACACACACACACTCACACACACACAAACTCAGATACACATATACATGGAAATGGAGGAACGCACTGCAGTGATTACAGTGCCTCCATACACACACGGACACAAACAAACAATAGCTTCCTGGGTCCAATTGCTCATTCTGTCTCCCAGTGGCCCCCTCGCGCTCTCTTTCTCTCTCCTCTGATGGGCCACTGTAGTTCCTGTCTCTCCCTCCTGCGTTTGTCCTCTCTCCTCTCCTCCCGCTGCTTCTCTTCCTGTTGCCGGTCTGGGCTAGCATGTTAGCTCAGGCCCCCGCTGGCTTGAATGAATACACATCCTCATATCTGCTATGGGGAAGGTGCTGGCTATAGACAACTGCATCCAGCCTTCTCGCTATCAAAGGGTTATCAGGGTCCCTCAGGCACTCAGAGGGGCAGCTCTAAAAGTGTGTGTGTGTGTGTGTGAGAGAGAGAGAGAGAGAGAGAGAGAGAGAGAGTGTGTGTGTGTGTGTGTGTGTGTGGATAGTACATATAGATTTACTTATTGTGCACATGAGAAAATATATATTATTAATGTTATATATATATATATATATTGGGACCAAATAGTATGTACAAAATAATTATATTTTATACATTATGCACACACAAACACACACACACACCTGTAATAATGTATTATAAATAATAGTATGTAATAAAAATAGTACTATTATTGATAATAATTTTATACTGTGTTTAATTTGAATAAGTAATATTATTTTAATATAAATTAATTATATATAGTATTATATTGATTTATGTTTTAAACTATCTTTAATACATACATCTTATTAATTAATTTTAACAATTCTATTAAAATGTATGTATGTATGTATATATGTATATATATATATATATATATATATATATATATATATATATATATATATATATATATATATGTATATATATAATAGATTTTATAATTAATGCATTATAATTTTTGTATTGCTATTGATCATAATTTTATAAATGCATTATCATTTATAACAAATAATTAAATAAAATAAATAAATATTTTTTATATAATATTTGAATATAATTTATTAATTTAATAAATATATCACTATATAGATTTAGTATACACATGATTACAAATAATAATACGAAGAGCATGGTTTATGTAGATTAAACAAGGCACCATTCCATTAGTTGTGACACAAATGATAGAAATAATAACTAAGCATTAAGTAAGGGCTGACAGTAATTCAGGTCTGTAGTATGGTGTTTATAAAAGCACTGTGTGTGTGTGTGTGTGTGTGTGTGTGTGTGTGTGTGTGTGTGTGTGTGTGTGTGTGTGTGTGTGTGTGTGTGTGTGTGTGTGTGTGTGTGTGTGTGTGTGTGTGTGTGTGAGACGCTGTAGATGCTAGCTGAGTGTGTTCCTCAGCACTGTATTAGCATGTCAGGATGGACTGCCGTAATGAATTGCCATCCCCAAATTTTGCAAGTTAAAAAGTGAGAATAAGAGTAAACCTTTGTTTATGTCTATCAGCATGAAATATTTACCATTCTCCGGCTCCCAGCTCGCTGTCTCCCAGCAGCATGATAAAAGCTAAGCATCCTGTCTTAACCCCTTCCTGTGCCGCCACCGCTGAAACCAAAGTCAGAACTTCAGAACGAGCAGGAAAAGACATCATAAAAAACCTCCCCTGTGACTCAAAGCCCGTTTCAGGTGCTTTCCCTTTCTCTCGTAGAAACCATTCCTCCGGGAACCCGCCAGAGCATTTGACCAGGTGATTGTGGCGGCACTGTAAATATATTATTCCAGAAACAGGTTTTATGTATTTCTACATGTGTGGCGTACACGTGCTTTATGCATGTGCGTGTGTTTGTGTGATTTTATGCTGATTTTTGTGTATTTGTATTCAAGACAAAAACAAAAGCCACGTATATGCGCAGAAATGCATGAATAGATGTCTGTGTGTGTGAATGATGGAGAAGCATCTGGCTTTTTTTATGCGATGAAGTCTGTCTGCGGCACATTTCTCTTGGTGGAGGTGTGGGTGTGGGTATAAAATGCCTGCGGTTGCCTTGCAGGACTGATGCTTCTGAAACCCACCATCTCTCTGCATTCCCTTTCAACACAAAAAAACATGTCCCCCAGCTAAGGTGCTCCTACACTGCTTTCACCATCACTATTTCAAGAGAAAACAAAACTGTGAGCTGCGCTCGCCCAGATACTAGAAGTTGTAAAGGTGCGTTCGCTGCCTTTCTGAGGTAAATTGTAAGCGCGGCTGCTCGCTGCACCGCGGAGGCCGATCGGGGCCGAAACCTCAGCTTTCCCTCTTTCGCATCCACGCCGTGTCGAAAATGTGCTTCCTGTAGCACATATGGCCCCCTCACGTGGATTTGCACACGGTATTCATCGCATCACGCAGCCAACGACATGTTGGGATTAGAAAACTGTGTTTTATTTGCATGCCGTGGTGGTTGTGTGGTATCATATGCCGTGTGAGCGGGAAGAAGCGAGTTACCTTGTTTGAACTGTTAAGATCGCAAACAAATAATGCAAACACAAAAGAAAACGGTGAATTTCAAATCGGTTCTGACTTTGAAATCATCTCCAGTGGTTGCTGTTTTCTCTCTAATCTGAAAGTTATTAGTTCCATCAGTGGCAGAAAGGCTTTTGAAGTAGATCTAACAACATAAATATCTAAATGTCGAGGCAGAAAGCTGGATGTGATTTCCATGCAGGTGAGAGTCGAGGGCTTTGCTAATTGGACGGCGTGCGTTGTGGCTATTCCTCACATATTTATGTGCATATTTACTATCAAACATTTCTTTTACTCTAGATTTGCCTGACTAATAATTCATCTGTTTTTCATTCTGTATAGGATGTGTTCCTCGGATTCTCTGTGTTGTCTGGTTTGGGAAAGGCGAACGAAAGAAAGCCTTTGGGGTTCTGGTTTAGAGTCCTGTCAGTATTTTTTTTTTTTTTTTGTTCCTTAAAGGGTGGGAGTGTGTGCGCGTGTGGTGTGGTGGGGCGGGGGGAGCGAGAGGGCTGCGCGATCATAAATATTAGAAGCTGCAGGGAGACAAAGGGGCTAAAATGGAAAGGCTTGGCTGGACGAGGGGACCTGGCCATGTCATGTACCTCAGTCATTTTTCTTCTGCGCTTAGAACTCAGTCAGGGGTTTAATTGGAATCCAGACTTCAAAGAAGCCCTCGCCCCCGTTACACCCGCCCCTCCTCTGCCTTTCTCCAGCCTGGGTCCACTCCGTCCACCGATCGCCGCAGAACGGACGCAGGTATAGACGCACTGCATCTGTGCTTACCGTGGCTGTAAAACAACAGTGCTTCCGATCTCATCGTAATGTTTTTCTCTCCAGATCTTATGTGCTGTTGTCAAAACCCAAGAAAAATTAGATCTCATTTGTTGCTCATAGAGAGCAAAAAGATAAAACAGAGAGGGGATGGAGAATCTTGCGTAACCCCGTAAAGAATGACATATGACATCATAGGTTTTTTTGTATACGTAGAATAGATATAGATAACTAAAAATAATGTTTGCATATGTGTTTTTTTCTCAGCATCATACCTTTTATTAAAAAAAAAAAACACTTTAGTTTTATTCAGAGGCCCAGAAAATATGCAATTTGGTAGCCTGACAAGTCAGACCCATATCAAGAGGTTGAACTGTGATGGGAACTCACCATTGGCAGGGCTCAATCCTGAGGCGGGATAAACGGTTGTCTTTCAAACTCCCTCTGCACGCGATAGGATAGCGCTACAACCAACCGGAGCAATGAAGAGGGTGAAGCAGAGCTAGCTGATTCGTATCCGGTCAGCAAAACTCCAAACACTCTTCCTTTTTTTAAGAATGACCGTTCTTTTTTCTCAAAGCTTAACTCCAAGTCTTCCAGTCGTGGCCAAATCTGATTCGAAAGGCCGCTGTTCGTCAGCTTCTTTGTTTTCAAGTAGCACGTGGAACCGTCGCAACTCTGTCGTCATTATGTTAAGCCTGCCCACCGACTCTATACACGATGTGATTGGCCTGACCAGAGTTTGGTTTTTACAGCTCGCAAGCCAACGGAGTGTCCGCTAAGGTGCGTCTAGATTTCCAGGCTAGCAATTTGGTGCATTTGCTGATATTTAAATGGCCAAAAAAGTAAGATCAGCTGACAGCTTCTGACAGCTTGTAATGCAAATCAATCTTTATAAAAGTATATTATACTTCTTACATGTAATGCATATAAATATCAGTTATCACTGTATATCTCCCAATAATATGTCACAATAATATCTCCCAATAAAGACATTTAAGTGCTTAGTTTGATCCCACTATATATATATATATATATATATATATATATATATATATATATATATATATATATATATATATATATATATATATATATATATATATATATATATATATATATATATATATATATATATATATATATATTATTAGCCTTACTACAATGCACTTACATTTAAATTAATAATTTGATACAATACATCTATTTTGTACATACATGTATGTCTAATCCTACCCATACACCACACCTGTCCCTAACTTTCCACCTCAATATCTGCCAAAGTGTTTTGCAATACAATAATAGGTACATTGTATGTAAGTTTGATGTAATAACATAGTTGTTAAAGTGAAACCCTTATTTTTATACAGTATGTATTATTATATTAATCATTGAATAATGCAATTCAATGATTTTATTTTAACATGATTTTTCTTAAAATGAAAAAAAGATGCATGGATAATCAAGAAAGCCTAAGTTGCTTTAGTCCAGTAATTGTTCTTCCTCAAATATTACTAACATGTGAATCACGTATTTATATTATTATTATTATTATTATTATTATTATTATTATTATTATTATTATTATTATTATTATTATTATTATTATTATTATGCTAAAAGGTCTTCACTTGATAAAAAATCAGATGACTATTTCAGAAAAAGTTTTGATCGTGCTAATAATTTAGTGGCCTCAAAAATGTGTGTCAAATATGTGACCCTGGACCACTAATCCAGTCATAAGTCGCACGGGTATATTTGTGGCAAAGCAACAATACATTGTATGGGTCAGAATTATAGATTTTTTCTTTTATGATATATCAAAAATGTATTATTATTATTAGTAATATGCGTTGCTAAGGACTCGATTTGGAAAACTTAAACAGCAATTTTCTCAATATTTATTCCAAAATCCAAATTTTCAAATAATTGTATCTTGTCCAAATATCTTAACAAACCATACATCACCCATACAGAAAAAACAAACAAAACAACATTTACCCTTATGACTGGTTTTGTAGTCCAGGGTTACATATAGGCTTTAAAGAAAGAGATGCTAAAGTCTGCAATGAAAAAAACGAGATTAAACTGGATGGATGGATGGATGGATGGATGGATGGATGGATGGATGGATGGATGGATGGATGGATGGATGGGTGGGTGGATGGATGGATGGATGGATGGATCAAACAATCTAACCTGTATGACTTTTTTCTTCTTTTGTCGAACACAAACACAAAAGAAGATATTTTGAAGAATGTTTCATGAAAGTCAGTCCAAAACAACATGTACCTATTTGATATTCATTGTATTTTTCCAAGAAAAGCATAATGATTTGAGGGCGAGTAAATAATGACAGATTTTCATGTTTTCACAGATGGAAAAGGTGTTAATGACACCTTTTCTTTTGATTTTGCTGCATGAATTATGAAGCAGCTGTATTATTTGAAGTACAGTTAAAAGGTGATTTTCAATCTTCAGAGGACGAGAAATGTACAGACACCCCAATTTAGTCACTTGCAAGGAGCAAAAGTTCCATATGTTGGAACAAAATGTGAAATTGTTCCCACTGCAGCCGGGTACTTTTTTTTTCGTCGGTAATGACAGGATGTTCTTCTTCTATCCTTGCAGGAAAGTATGGATGAAAAATAGCCATCACAATTTAAGAAATATAATGCCAGCCTATGTTCTTCATTGGCCGCCTGCAAACAATGTCCACTTTTTTTACACTGTAGTTTTTGAAAGAGATTGTTTCGTGTCGAGAAGATGCTGTTTTCTGCACTGCAAAATTAACTTTGCATGCACTCCAAAAGGATGAGGACTTGTGCTGGAATTGATACGGAAAACACGCCAATGTTCGTATCACTGTGCATCCAGCGTTGATAAGCCTCCGGAGCTGAAATATCAGATATGGTCATAGGCGTTTAGTTTCTGACACACATTGTAAGTGGTAGACCAACAACAACACACTCTGACCAATCAGAGCAGAGTAGAATAACAACAGACTGGGCCATCTGACCAATCAGAGCAGAGTAGAATAACAACAGACTGGGCCATCTGACCAATAAAAGCAGTGTAGGCTCTCAAAAAGGAGAGGTTTAGAGAGACTGAATCCTTTATCGAACCGTTTCAGACTGTGAGAAAAGAGATGATGCTTTATATCATGAGAAAAAAAGTGTTTTATGACCTTGAAGGTTGTTTCCACCACAGAATAAAAAAAAAAAAAAAAAAAAAAAAAAAGATTTTTGGGTGAACTATCCCTTTAAGTCTCCTGAGCCGTGAAAGAGCAACCTCTGAGCAATAGCAGATTCTCTCAGCTTATATGCTGGTACGGGTTTTTCCTAACAACTTTCATCATATATGTCTTGAGAACTGCATATGATAGTGAGAGAGGGCTGTTCGTATATCTGTCACCAAACATGTTCCTGAGACAGAGTGATATGAAATGCAACAGGCCACAGAGAGGAGCTGTGTGCCCCAATCACAGGTCTGAACACCCGCACACACGTTTCCAACTCATGTTTGTATTTATGCTCTGATAAAATTCCCTATAATAACATATGTTTGCTATACTTGGTTTGTTGAACACAACAGAGCAATGTTTTAGTATAGGAACAGATTCTTGTTTTATTTTCGGTCAGTCAAAGTGAAAAGTAAAGGTTATTGGATGTCTCAAGGTGAGAAAAAATTGTACTGTAATTAATAGGATGTGTGGTTGGTATAGAGTAATATATGCACCACTGTAATTAAGCACGGTCTTCAAACTCATGCAGGCCTTGTTAGCACTCTGGAGGAGACATTTTTTAAAACCATACCTGATTTAATATGTTTCATAGATGTAATTATAGGTAGGAATATAAGTACCTATTTTCAGACCTCTAACAAATCATTTTTCCCCATTACAGATGGAAAAGGTGTTAATGACACCTTGTCTTTTGATTTTGCTGCATGAATTATGAAGCAGCTGTATTATTTGAAGTACAGTTAAAAGGTGAATTTCAATCTTCAGAGGACGAGAAATGTACGGACACCCCAATTTAGTCACTTTTCCACAGGAGCAAAAGTTCCATGTTGGAACAAATGCGAAATTGTTCCCGTTGCAGTCAGGGACCTTTTTTTCATCTGTAATGACAGGATGTTCTTCTTCAATCCTCGCAGGAAAGGATGGATGAAAAATAGCTGCTTTTCTTTTGAAGTGTTATGGATGTGGCTTTATGCTGATGTGTGTATCAGCATCTCTAACGTCACACATATGGTCGAGCGAAGCGAGGAGTTTGGCCGTCAAACTCTTGATCTACAGTACGCCTGCCTCTGATCTCGGCAGAACGTCCACGTGTAATAAAAGACAGATGCATTTTGCTCGTAATTGACATAAGTACTTTTTACAAGCATTCCGCTCAAGTTATAAAATATTTTTTTGTGATATGAAAATTCATTTTAGGGGGAAAGGGAGTTTTGTGTCTGTCCATTATTAAAGTTGGACTGGCGTTAAAGAAATAGTTTACCTGGAAATAAAAATCATTTACTAACCCTCATGTCCATCCAAAACGATACAACCTTTTTTCTTCTGCAGAACACAAAAGAAGATATTTTGAAGAATGTGCTGTTTGTTTTCGTTTTTTTACAATTACAGTTAATAGTGATGCAAGCTTTCATGCTTCAAAATGGATGCAAAAGTTTTCGTCTAGAAACAAATTGTATATTCCGAAACTTCTGAAGCCATACAATATCTTTAAACAAGGAAAAGTCTGAAAATGTAGTTATTCATTGAACATATATCCTACATTACTCTTTGTGCGTGTGTTTATGAGAAATAATGAGCGAAGAAAAGTGAATTCAGATTTCTTGATTTTTGAATGAGTCGTTCTTTAGAGTCTGTTATTTTCAAAGAATCTGTACTTCCAAATCATTGAACAATGATTTACATTAAGGTTAATTCCTCACAAAGCTAATATTAATCATAAAAGTTAAAATGTAAAGACTACTTCATTTTGCAATGCTTTTGAAGCTTGAAAGCTCATCATCAGTCACTGAAACTGAATAGGGGGAAGAAAAAAAAAGTACTTTCTTTAAAGTTTCACTTTTTGTGTTTCGTGCGACAGACAGTCAGACACATAGATAGACACAGATAGATAGATAGATAGATAGATAGATAGATAGATAGATAGATAGATAGATAGATAGATAGATAGATAGATAGATAGATAGATAGATAGATAGATAGATAGATAGATAGATAGATAGATAGATAGATAGATAGATAGATAGATAGATAGATAGATAGATAGATAGATAGATAGTTGGCAAAACTCTAAAAACTCTAAAAACTTGGCTAGCTTTAACAGCTAATTCAGTAAATATAATTTGCTATTGGTAACCCAATGATTTGATAGCATTAGTATGTAATAGTTTGAATGATTACAGAAATAAAGAACAGTTAATAATCGGTTCTCAAGCAAAGCTGATGCTCCATTCGTCACCATGATGGTAACCCTCAAAAAAACAAAAAACATAGCACAAACTATTCTACATTAACATAGCAAAACATACATTTTTGTATCTTTGTTTATATAACGAAGCATGGTCAAGTGCCTTCTGTGTCACAATGAAGACGCTAAAGGTGCCCTTTGGCGTCATTTTTCGACACTCTGGGTGCTCCATTCATTTCAATGAGAAACCTTTGGCGCCATAAACAGACGCACTGGGTATGGGAATATTATCGTCATGGTGAAATTTAATTTTTGATTAATTTATTGAAATTATTTATTGGTTTATAATTTTGCCATTATGACATGTTGGAGTGTGATTCTCAATTTAATCAGCAAGCATAATTTCATTTACATTTATTTTATTTATGCTATTTAGACACATTTTAACATGTAACCCAACCCCACCCCATCCTTAAACCTACCCATTTGTGTGAACATGATATAAAACACAGGATATAACATTATTCAAAAAAGTTAAATAATCCCAAGTTTTCCGAGGCCAATCTATTAATTTGCATGAAGAAAATCCCCAAAAGCGATCAGCATCTCCATCCGCCGAATATCATGAACACATCAGATTTCAAATATTGCCGCTCGTTAGGTCAGATTTCATAGTGAAATTTCATTGGCTCTCGTATGTCTTGTGACCTATTGCGTCATTACGTCAGCATTGATTGTAAAATGTCATTGGCTCTCCTGTGTCTTGTGACCGATTGAGTAATGCTCAGGAGTCTTTTGAATTATTTGAATGAGATATGAATGAGTTCGTTCACGGGGCAGCGGGATCATCATTTCAGCGATTAAAACATCAAGATCAACTCTGTTCTTCACATGAAGACATCGTATGACTTCAGACTACTTTTATACTGTTTTGGTCAGTTTTTGCAATAAATACGTGTGACTGTACATTTATTTGCCTGTTATGTGTTTTATATTGTTAAGATGTGGGTAGGTTTAGGGTAGGAGTTGGGTTAGTTGCTCCAAAATATAAAAGTAGCCTTTAAATATTAATAAATCATGTCTGCTTTTACAAACACAAAGAATTAAATGCGTCTGTGTATGATGCCAAAGGTTTCTCAATGAAATGAATGGAGCACCCAGCGCGTCGAAAAATGATGCCTAGGGGCACCTTTAGCGTCTTCGTTGTGACGTGGAAGGCACTTGACCATGCTTCGGATTTTGACGCCTTATTAGGACTGAGAGCGGGTTGAAAAGAAACAAGTTCACAAAACTCAAAACAGGGTTTTTGTGAATTCAAAAGAAAAAGAGAATTCTAAATACTTATACAAGTTAATTTGATGGAACTAATTTGTTAAATTTAAGTTTGTACTACTCAAACCATTTAATTATTTTGAGCATTAGGGGTTACAGTGTGTAATGTAGCTGTTAGTGAATGTAAAATGTCTGGAAAGTTTTAAAGTGGACATCAAATATATTGCCTCTTTAGAAAGAATCGAATCTGAACAGCCAAAAATCATCAGCAATTCTAGTCTCACTTCCTGTTACGTACCAACAATGTAAGAAATATGCCAGCCTATGGTCTTCATTGGCTGCCTGCATATAATGTCTACTTTGCTGCGGTGTATATTATGAGAAAATAAGTGTTTTTTTATGACCATGCATTAAATGCGTCATAAATAAATAATAAATAAATAAATTATTTATTTATTATTTATTTATGACGCATTTAATGCATGCATTTATAAATAATAATAATAATAATAATAATAATAATAATAATAATAATAATAATAATAATAATAATAATAATAATAATAATAATGAAGTGCCCCTTCATTTATTTAGATAACTTGCAACCCGATCACACATAAATGCGTATAAATAGTACGAGTTTGCAATGTTGTGGAATGTATACGCCAAAACTCATTTTGGCGTGCATATGATACGCTGTTTTTCGCGTGCATATGACACGCACTTTATGGCGTATATATGACACACGCTTGGGTAGGTTTAGGGTAGCGGGGCGTATATATGACACGCGCTTGGGTAGGTTTAGGGTAGCGGGGCGTATATATGACACGAGCTTGGGTAGGTTTAGGGTAGGGGGGCGTATATATGACACGCTCTTGGGTAGGTTTAGGGTAGCGGGGCGTATATATGACACGCGCTTGGGTAGGTTTAGGGTAGCGGGGCGTATATATGACACGCTCTTGGGTAGGTTTAGGGTTGAGGGGCGTATATATGACACGCGCTTGGGTAGGTTTAGGGTAGCGGGGCGTATATATGACACGCGCTTGGGTAGGTTTAGGGTAGCGGGGCGTATATATGACGCGCTTGGGTAGGTTTAGGGTAGCGGGGCGTATATATGACACGCGCTTGGGTAGGTTTAGGGTAGCGGGGCGTATATATGACACGCGCTTGGGTAGGTTTAGGGTAGCGGGGCGTATATATGACACGCGCTTGGGTAGGTTTAGGGTAGCGGGGCGTATATATGACACGCGCTTGGGTAGGTTTAGGGTAGCGGGGCGTATATATGACACGCGCTTGGGTAGGTTTAGGGTAGCGGGGCGTATATATGACACGCGCTTGGGTAGGTTTAGGGTAGCGGGGCGTATATATGACGCGCTTGGGTAGGTTTAGGGTAGCGGGGCGTATATATGACACGCGCTTGGGTAGGTTTAGGGTAGCGGGGCGTATATATGACACGCGCTTGGGTAGGTTTAGGGTAGCGGGGCGTATATATGACACGCGCTTGGGTAGGTTTAGGGTAGCGGGGCGTATATATGACACGCGCTTGGGTAGGTTTAGGGTAGCGGGGCGTATATATGACACGCGCTTGGGTAGGTTTAGGGTAGCGGGGCGTATATATGACACGCTCTTGGGTAGGTTTAGGGTGGTGGGGCGTATATATGACACGCGCTTGGGTAGGTTTAGGGTAGCGGGGCGTATATATGACACGCGCTTGGGTAGGTTTAGGGTGGTGGGGGGTTCGTATGTATAATACGCCATAAAATGCGTATCATATGCACGCGAAAAACAGAGTGCCATAGACACGCCAAAAAGAGTTTTGGAGTATACATTCCACGACATTGCACACTCGTACTATTTATACGCATTTTTGTGAGAATACCCTGTAACTATAGTTTAACACAGTTGTTTTGAGGCAGGGTAGGGAAGCTTTTAAATAAAACATTTAAATATAATTGCAAATTGTGATATACTGTCGAAATATCGAGTTATAAAGTCAGAATTGTGAGATTCAGAGAAATTCTGCAATCTACAAAAAACAGTATATATATATATATATATATAAAACCTATACATATTTTATTTCAGTTATTTACCAAGGCGGTATTTCTGAACAAAAAAACAATACTGAACAAAATTATCAGAACTTTTAAATTAAAATGAAAGCTGAAAATATAAAAATAAAAATGATTCATAAATATGATTAAAACTATAATAGTATTCCAAAAATAACACTGTTTAGAGGTTAACAATACTGTATTCTGTAAGCTTCTCCTCTCTGCTTGCTCCGTCCTTCCTTACTTTTCTTATTATTCTGTGTCTATCTGCACTCAGTAGCTCCATCCCACAGATCAAGGGATGACATGATGAGAGGAGAAAGAAAGAAAACAGGCTGGAAGAAAGAGATACACACACACACACACAAAGCAAATGATATAAAGAGAAGGAGAGTTCCTCAAATTAGAGATCTCTCCACAGAACATCGCAGCAGGACACTGACTTAAAGGGATAGATGCATCTCCGGTGCCTCTCACACCCTTGTCTTACACTTCACCGCAAAAAAAAAACACATTGTAGTCTGACGCATGAGCACTCACAAACACAGCTGTGCTCCCCCTCCTCTACACACACCTCATTTCCATTCGCTTTTATCAAATATGAAAATAGAGGGACCCCGCGCCATACCCCAAAAGACCCTGGCACAATGGAGGAGGCGTTAAGAGCCCTGCTCGTTGTAGATGAGGAGAGGTGAGGGGTTTTAGGGTGACATTGGCTTTCATGGTAATTACCTTTGTACTTACCTTTGTCAAGGCGCTGCATTTTGAGAGCAGTGCTGACGTGCGGTACAGTGGTGTCAGTAAGACTCTCTCATGTGGCCCGTGACCAAAGATCAGTGAGAAAATATAGTTGGAAGGATGTGTTTTTGTGTGCTTTTGTGTGTGTGCTTTTGTTTTTGTGTGCTTTTGTGTGTGTGCTTTTGTTTGTTTGTGTGTGTGTGTGTGTGTGTGTGTGTGTGTGTGTGTGTGTGTGTGTGTGTGTGTGTGTGTGTTTGTGTGTGTGTGTGTGTGTGCGTGCGTGTGTGTGTGTGTGTGTGTGTGTGTGTGTGTGTGTGTGTGTGTGTGTGTGTGTGTGTGTGTGTGTGTGTGTGTGTGTGTGTGTGTGTGTGTGTGTGTGTGTGTGTGTGCTCACCCTCAGATCATCATCATGAATTTGAGATTTGCAAATAATTACCTATTTTTTATTTAAATGCATTAGTAATGTTGCAACAGAGTTAGTATTGCTTTATATTTGTTACACTAATCTGCTCCGTCTAGATTTTTGATCATGTAGTTTATCATTTAAATTAGTTATATTTTTATTAATTATGAGTGCAAGAACTTGACTATACACACAGGATTTTCAATGGGGGTGGATCAGTGGATAAATAAACATAAAACATAGAACATATTAAAAATATATTACATACACTAACA
Source organism: Pseudorasbora parva (assembly GCF_024679245.1). Lineage (NCBI taxonomy): Eukaryota > Metazoa > Chordata > Actinopteri > Cypriniformes > Gobionidae > Pseudorasbora > Pseudorasbora parva. Next base: position 8,694,220 of record NC_090172.1, on the reverse strand, counting down.
TTCATAAGATTGGGGTCAGAAAGATAAAATAAAATGAAATTATGCATTCAAGTGATCAACAGTTTAATGTTTTAAATGATTTATATTTTAAATAAATGCTGTTCTTTTGAACTTTCTGTTCATCATTGAATCTGGGAAAATGGTTTCCACAAAAATATTTTATGACTGTCTATAGTAAGAAATAATAATAAGAAAAATACTTTGTTATTTAGCATCCAATCCTCATATTAGAATGATTTCTGAAGGATCAGATGACCTTGAAGACTGGATAAATGGTGCTCAAAATTCAGCTTTGCCTCACATTAATAAATTACATTTTATTAAAAATAGAAATGTATTAAAATAGAAAACAGTTATTTTCAATTGCAATAATATTTCACAATATTACTGTCTTTAATTAGCTTGGATGCCAGCCGAACTTAGCCCCGCCCACAAAATTTTTAGGTCGGGCAGTTGGGTCTGGCATTGCTCCATAGAGGAGTAATTATCCCCGAACAGAAACTCTTCGGACCAATGAAATCATCAGGGCGGGCTTTAGACGATGACGGACAGATGATAAACAGTAACGTAATCATCCACGTCATCAAAGGGGCTTGGATTATATGTTTTTGAATCCTAAACGGAGAGCTTGTTTGTATATGCATTCACCTTCACAATTTCTCTCAAAAATGATGATCATGTTGGGTAAGTACTCTGTGTATCATTAAATTATGTTATTTTTTTACAACACCGGCAAAGATTGTGTATTTCAGCCTGATACCAGAGCACGTGCAGGTGGGGGGGGGGGGGGGGGGGGGGTGTTCTCTGGGGGAAAAATTGCGTTTTGCAATTTTATATTATATTACTATAATAGTCGCTTCAACCCGTGGACATAGAAAACAACCTGCGAAGAAAAAAAACGCGGACTTGGAAACACGCAGTTGAGCTCTGTTGACATTTGACAATGCGTCGCTTCGTTGCTCTGATTGGTTGTAGGTCTATCCAATTGAGTTCTTTCCTGGTTCGGTTGAAACACACCCCATAATCACAGCCCAATGGAGCAGTTTCAGACTCATATTCTGACTGGAATTGAGTATGACCACGTCAGGCTAGTCTTTAATGTGTTATTGTTCAAATAAATTAAGCTTTGGTGAGCATAAAAGTCTTCTTCTTAAAAAAAAAATCTTACTGACCCCAATATTTTTCAAATTTATAGTTTACATTTGAAGAATTGGCAAAAGTTTAAGGACACCTGCCTTTACATGCACATGAACTGTAATGACATCTCATTCTTAATCTGTAGGGTTTAATATAGAGTTGGCCCACCCTTTGCAGCTATAACAGCGTCCACTCTTCTGGGAAGGCTTTCCACAAGGTTTAGGAGTGTGTTTATGGGAATTCTTGACCATTCTTCTAAAAGCTGATTTGTGAGGTCAGGCACTGAAGTTGGACGAGAAGGCCTGACTCGCAGTCTCCGCTCTAATTCATCCCAAAGGTGTTCTATCGGGTTGAGGTCAGGACTCTGTGCAGGCCAGTCAAGTTCCTCCACACCAAACTCACTCACCAATGTCTTTATGGACTTTGGCTTGTGCAGTCCCTTGTGCAGTCATGTTGGGACAGGAAGGGGCCATCCTCAAACTGTTCCCCAAAAGTTAATTTGATTGTGCTCCCAAAAAATCTGTCCTCCTTTTTGGGAGCATGAAATTGTCCAAAATATCTTGGTATGCTGAAGCATTAAGAGTTCCTTTCAATGCAACTAAAGGGCCAAGTCCAATCCCTGAAAAACAACCCTACAACATAATCCCCCCTCTACCAAACTTTACACTTGGCACAATGCAGTCAGCTAGGCAAGTACCGATCTCCTGACAACCACCAAACCCAGACTCATCCATCGGATTGCCAGACATAGAAGTATGACTCGTCACTTTAGAGAGCAAGTCTCCACTGCTCTAGAGTCCAGTGGCAGCATGCTTTACACCAATGCATCCAAAGCTTTGCATTGGACTTGGTGATGTAAGGCTTGGATGAGCTGCTCGGCTGTGGAAACCCATTTCATTAAAGGGATAGTTTACTTTGAAATTAAATTTGTATATGTTTTAGCTTAACTCATGAGCATCCGAGATGTAGGGGTATTTGTTTCCCCAGTAGATCAAATTTTGATCATTTTAGGTCAAACCATTCTTGTCCAAACCATTCCAAATTAAACAATCCCCCATCGTAAGTACACACTGATGGCCTAAGACACCAAACGCAACGAGAAAACGAACAGTATTTATATCGTTTTTACCTCTTGTACACCACTACGTCCGACTGATCCAAGGGTGCGCGTGCGTGTTTCCTGTTGTGACATTCGCGCGTTCTGGCTTTAGTCTGTGCAAGCGCGGAAAGCACCAGAAGTGGATCTTGCATGTGTACGTCTCTCATTGTTTACACAAAACAGATTGTAGGTGAAACGGCTAATAGAAATGGTACTAATTTGCGCTTATCCTGGATGTTTAAACCGACGTAAAAGAAAACAATTACGTAAGGTAACACTTCCCAAATTTCTGTGTAAACAATGAGAGACGTACGCGCGCGAGATTTCCACTTCCACCGCTTTCCGCGCTTGCGCAGACTAAAGACAGAACGCGCGAATGTCACAACAGGAAACACGCACGTGCGCCCTCGGATCAGTCGGACGTAGTGGTGTACAAGAGGTAAAAACAATATAAATTCTGTTCGTTTTCTCACACAACCCGCTCGTTTCGTGTCTTAGGCCATCAGTGTGTACTTACGATGGGGGATTGTTTAATTTGGACTTCACTGTGTATGCTCTTTGAGGTGGTGACCATAGACCTGCATTATGTGAGGCACAGACAAGAACGGTTTGACCTAAAATGATCAAAATTGAAACTACTGGGGAAACAAATACGTAAGCTAAAACATATCAAAATTTAATTTCAAAGTGAACTATGCCTTTAAGCTCTTTATACATTGCTCTTGAGCTTAATATAACAAAGTTTGGAGGTCTGTAGCTATCGACTGCAGAAAGTTGCTGACTTTAGCATGCTGTGCACCTCACATGTGCTGACCCCGCTCTGTGATTTTACGCGGCCTACCACTTCGTGGCTGAGTTGCTGTTGTTCCCAATTGCTTCCACTTTGTTGTAATACCAGTAACAGCCGACCGTGGAATATTTAGTAGTGAGGAAATTTCACAAATGGACTTATTGCTCAGGGGGCAACCTATCACTGTACACCGCTTGAATTCACTGAGCTCCTGAGAGCGACCCATTCTTTCACAAATGTTTGTAGAAGCGTCTGCATGCCTAGTGCTTGATGTTATACACCTGTGGCCATGGAAGTGATTGGAACGCCTGAATTCAATGATTTGCAGGGGTGTCCAAAATTTTGCAGTATATTGTATTTCTAGAGACTCTAAAAAAAAAAAAAAAAAAAAAAATATATATATATATATATATATATATATATATATATATATATATATATATATATATATATATATATATATATATATATATATATATATATATATATATATATTAAATGTTTAAATGTTAAAGTGTATTGTTAAAAAAAACATTGTCTAATATCGGCTTTGTTTAATTTAGTGGATTCTGTAAGACAACCATTAAATGCCTGTAAATCTCTATCTGTAAGTCAAGGATATGAAAAAAGAACAAAATGGTTAAATTAGAAACTACTAGCTTTAAATAATGTGAATGCATGCTAATGGGATTAATGGAAGATAATATACAGATACCAAGAATTTTGAGAATTATAATTAGGAATCTACCAAACAACCCCTTGGTCCAATTAAAATCATTTGGAATGGACAGATGAGGTAGGAAAAGCTCCTTAACTCATTATAAAGTTATAATTTATAACGTGTATAGAGTGTAAGTCTTTTGTGTGTAAAGCATGAAACCCTATGCATAATCTAGACATATTTTTCTACTGAAGATGGACAGTTGATTGCACCTCAGCACCCTTCGGTCTACTGAGGTACCCAGAGGTCTGCAGGGTTCGAGACGGAGCGAGGAGAGAGAAACAGTGTTAGCGAGCTCTGATCTGTTTCAAAAACGCCTCCGGTCTGCCAACAACAGAGATCTTGACTGCAGTTTAACACTGCAGTTTTCCTCTCGCACACAAACACACAAGCACACAAACTCACACACACACTTCTGCAATCTCTCTTCCTCATCTGGGCTGATAACAAACTCCAGAGTGCAGGAGAGCAGCGAGGGGAGATGGGAGAGGCAGAGACCACCTCTCTCTCACAAACACACACACACACACACACACACACACACACACACACACACACACACACACACACACACACACACACACACACACACACACACACACACACACACACACACACACACACACACACATGTTGGGTCTCCAAGTTTTATGGGTACTTCCCGTAGACATAATGATTTTTATACTGTACAAATGTCTTTTTCTCTGGCCTCTCTGTATTCCAGTTGTTTTAGAGAGGATCTTAATGAGACCTTCATTTTGTCCTGCCGACAAATGGCATAACACAGGCTAAGGGCGGTGGTGTTTTGAGAATAAGTAGATGGTGTTAGAATAAGTGATTTTGAAGAGACTTGCATTCAGAGGAGGAGGAGGAGTGTGGGAAGGTCAAACGCTGTGATGAAGGTGTGTTATAGTCTCTGAGGCCGGCAGAGAGCCTGAGCCGTGCTGCATGTTCAATGAACAGCCCTGCTTTATTCCAGAATGTGTTTGCAAAGAACTCAACATTTTGGTAGAATTTTCAGGAATTTGATGTGATTATAAATGCATTGTTTATTTTTAAAAGCTCACCTAATACTTCATATTGCTTAAGCATTACAGCACATTTTACTTTCAATATGTGATATACAGTATACTGCCATTCAAAAGTTTGGCGTCGGTAAGATTTATTAATGTTTTTGAAAGAAGTGCCTTATGCTCATGCATATGTGTTCAAAAATACAGTAAAACAGTAATATTGTGAAATATTATTAAAATTTTAAATAACTGTTTTCTATTTAAATATGCTCTAAAAATGTAATGCATTCCTGTGATGCAAAGCTGAATTTTCAGCATCATTACTCCACTCTTCAGTGTCACATGATCCTTCAGAAATCCTTCTAATATGAGGATTTGCCGCACAAGAAAAATATATATTTTGTGCTGCATATTTTTGTGGAAAATGTGATGCAGTTTTGAAGGATTCTATGATAAGTAGAAAGTTTAAAAGAACAGCATTTATTTAAAATAAAAATATTTTGTAACAATGTAAAAGTCTCATTTAATGTATTTTTGCTCAATTACAGAATGAACTTCTTTAAAATAATAATAATAATAATAATAGTAAAACCCAATCCTCTGAACGGTAGCATTTTCATAAATTAAAAGAAATAAAGCTATAATTTGAATGCATATTTTAAGACCAAGACGTGATTCAAAAGAGCTGAATTTTGGTTTATGTCGAATTTTTATTTATTTATTTTTTAATACAAATTTAACAGCAAACTGCATCTGAAAATCTGAATGCATGATAAAAGGATCTGTCCATCCATATACACTATCAAAAAAAACCCCGCTTCCGACTTCAACACTTATGATCACAAGTTTGCCTTCGGCCTCTTCAAAACGACACCCAGCAACAACTCTTTATTTCTTCTCTCTTTTTTTTCTTCACTCATGGTGTGCTTTAAATGTGCAGCTGAGGTAGAGGAGGTGCGTCTGTTCAATGAGCCGTCCAGAGTCCAGCTTTGCCAGGAAGACAGAATAAATTGTTTTAAATAAGCTATCGAATTGGGCCAAAAAGCGCTGGTGCCGTTCTCCCTTCCTCTGCTGCTCTCGTCCTCTCTCGTTCCTCTTTAAGCCCCCGCTGACAGGGCTCTGCTGACAGTAGGAGCACTGTATCTCCACCTGTGCTGGGATGTCACGCTGTCGTTTATGCCCCATTGTCCTTCAAATGGCAACATTAGTGAATTCTGTGCAACCGGAGAGAAACTGTGACTATAGTGCTCCGGGGTTTAGCCCCGGTCCAAATTAGACTAAAAAAAAAATAAGACGAGGAAAAAGCAGGAGCCCATCTGTTTTTCAGCTCTAAGAATAAAGCTGTGCAAATGCTTTAAGTGGAAAGCTGTGCTCTGTAACTAATTTAGTGATGTCTTTTTTTCCCCGTTTTTGTCTTGAAACCTTTGTGTGACTTTTGGAGAGCTAATGTTTCTGATTACTGAACCCCCCTGTCTTTTTTCTCCTTTTCCATACACAAGTTATTTATGAAATTCCCGAAGCAGCTTAGGATAAATGACACGAGGCGGAATAGAGAAGCATGGCGGACTTTAAAATCATTAGAATAAGAGGAGGCTCGGTGTACAGAGTGTTAGCAAGAACAAGCGCCCCAGAAATGCACTTGATGGCTTTCCCACTGCATCATTCGCTCGAGCCTGACAGCGGATGGATTGCCAGATACAAAGAAGCCTGGTACTCCAGCGTCTTCTGATTTAAATGTCACTTTTGAAATAAAAAAGGTATCACTCTAGTGCGAGTCTGATGTAGACATTAGTCTGAGTGGGACTGGTTGAGAAGCAAACCTAGTCATCTGAATGGGGATAAATGGAGGAAATGAAAGATAGACAGGCTGGGGAAACGAGGATTGATGGCTGTAAACATCACAATGGTAGAACGTGGTTTTGCAATTATGGGATATTGTTCCATGATCTTCTGAAACGCGCAGATATTGAACTCATTTGGGAAAAAAGAAGGAAAGAAGGCAGGGTTATGACAAAACTTCTTAAAGCACAGTTTTAAAAAACTAAGTAGCAAACAAAGTCCAAAACTATTGCTGTAGCTAACAATAGAAGATGAAGTATATGCAACTTATCTGACATGTTTGTCGAAGCAAACTTATCCTATTCTACAGTGATAAATCCTCCATGTTGGTGCGCATCCACTATATTAAAGCAATTATCTATGAATTATTAAATAGAGCATTTTTACACAACTGATGGTATAGGGTAATTTGGATAGTATAGGGTACCCCCCGCCCCCATCCCCCACCACCACCACACACACACACACACACACACACACACACACACACACACACACACACACACACACACACACACACACACACACACACACACATACCTTTGACCATAGATGACACAAATCTCATCTCAGCACTTTTGATGAATGGCTATACTATTTTTAAATTTGACATTTGTGAGATTTAGTCAGCTGGAACAGTTTTGAGGTTAATTTCTTAAATCTAATTTTGTGTCCCTAAGAAAATAGTGATCTATGACATTGTAGTATGCTAAATATAATTTGTGTGCGTGTGTGTGTGTGGGCATGTTTTTGTGATGTATGAGGACACAAATGTGTATAATGACATGGGTATGACATAGTTATTACAAGGAGAGGGTGAAATATGAGGACATTGGCCATGTCCCCACTTTTCAAAAAGCTTATAAATTATACAGGATGAGTTTTTTTTAGAAAGTAAAAATGCAGAATGTTTCCTGTGATGGGTAGGTTTAGGGGCAGGGGCAGTTTAAGGGGAAAGAAAATACGTTTGTACAGTATAAAAACCATTACGCCTATGGAATGTTCCCATATGTCAGAAAAACAAACGTGTGTGTGTGTGTGTGTGTGCTTGTTTTTGTGACATATCAGGACAAAAATGTGTATAATAACATGTGTATGACACGGGTATTACAGAAAATGGTGACATATCAGGACATTACCCCACGTCCCCACTTTTCAAAATGCTTATAAATCATACAGGAGGAGTTTTTTTGAAAAAGTAAAAATGCAGAATGTTTCCTGTGATGGGTAGGTTTAGGGATAGGGGCAGTGTAAGGGGATAGACAATACGGTTTGTACAGTATAAAACCCATTACCCCTATGGAATGTCCCCACAATTCACAAAAACAAACATGTGTGTGTGTGTGTGTGTGTGTGTGTGTGTGTGTGTGTGTGTGTGTGTGTGTGTGTGTGTGTGTGTGTGTGTGTGTGTGTGTGTGTGTGTGTGTGTGTGTGTGTGTGTGTGTGTGTGTGTGTGTGTGAGTGTGTGTGTGTGTGTGTGTGTGTGTGTGTGTGTGTGTGTGTGCGTGTGCATTTGTGAAAAAGTTATTGTTTTCATTTTTAAATAAAACAATAAAATTAGAGACTTTGGATAAGATTACCCCCAGAATCGGCACGGAAGGCCCCAAGTGGCATGTTGTTACTATTGTTATTATTTATTAATATTTTTTAATGTATTAATTATTGTAATTAGTGGGATTATTATCCTGTATTTCCATGAATTAGATGTATGTTTTAGACATCTTCGCTTTCATTAAATCATTAAATTTATGAAATCATAAAATTTGCAATGTGTTGCTAAATTTCTTCAAATTAAATATGGCCATTTAAATATGTAAATATTAATTTGCCTTATAAATCTTGGAATAATTTTAACTTTCAGACAAATCTGTTTTATTGTGATTCTGCTTCGTCTGTCATCGCTTATTCAATTCAGCTAAATTGTCAAAGTCAATTTACAAACAAAAATAATTGTATCAAAAGTCATTTATACATTCTGTAAAAGTTTAGCCTAGATGGCCTCTTTAAATAATATTACATTTTGTTCCATAACAACTAAATTAGCATTTCAATTAATTTCCTATAATAATAAATTGGTTGATGGCATCATTCTGCACATGCTAAACTTATATCCAAATATGTTACAGATTAAAAGTAAATGCACATTGTTCATATTTTTTACATTTAAATCGCTCACATATTATTCATCTTATTCCTTGACATGACACAGCTGACTTATAATATGAAATAGTATAGTTTCGATTCATTTGATCTTTTTTCTGTTTGCATTAAAGGGTTAGCTCACTCAAAAATTAAATTCTTGTCAATTATGTGTTCCAAACCCGTAAGGCCTTCGATCATCTTCGGAATGCAAATGGAGATATTTTTGACGAAATCCGAGAGGTTTCTGACCCCTCCACAGACAGCAACACAATGGCCACTTTCAAGACCAAGAAGAGTAGTAAAAACAATTCCCTGTGACTCCAGTGGTTCAAGCAAAAAAAAAAAAAAAAAATAGGCAAAAATAGCGATTTTATTAAAAAATGTCTTCTGTTACCTGTCACTCTCTTACGCTGTTCACGTTATTGGGCTATTCACACAGTGCAGCGCTTCCTAGTTCTTCTGTGTTGTGGTGCGTATGTGAATCGCAGACTGTCACGGAGAACCCATTGTTAAAAAAATGTTGTTATTTTTCTTTGTTCGTTTTTCTTCACTTCATAAGGTTGAACCACTGTAGTAACGTGGACTATTTTATCAATATCTTTACTACCTTTTTGGACCTTGAAAGTGGCAGTTGTGTTCTCAGAGTGTTCTTGAAGTTCTCAGAGTTCATCAAAAAATAACTAAAAAAATAACAAGTTCTTAAAACTGGCATACACTCTAAAACAAATGGTGCTATATAGTACTAAAAGTGGTTATTTGGCTCTTATTCGTAGGGGAACCACTTTAAGTGCTATAGCACCATATCTTTAAACAGGTTCTACTGCATCTTTATCAAAATGGTACTATATAGAATGTGCTATTTTATTTCTAAACAGCATCAACAGTGGTTCTTTGGCTTGGAAAGAACCTTAACATGTTCTTTGTATGGCAGTGGTGCTATAAAGCAACTTAACCACCCCAAAGAACCACCGAAGAACCACTGGAGAACCACTGAACTCACTTTTTTAGAGTGTAGCTTACAATGTTCTATGTCATTTGGATCCTTCACATAAGCATTAGCAACTCATTTGATAAAACGGTCAATAAAGGACTAAAATAGTATAAGTTTGGGAAACAATTCTCTCTGTTATTGCTTATTAGCTAGCATATTGACAGATGCCTTATTCTGCATGACCATATTCCACATCCCTTAATCCTATGCTAAACGTAACCACTACAACAATTACCTTACTAACCATTAATAAGCAGTAAATTAGGTTTATTGAGGGAAAAGTCATAGTTATTAGTGAATATGTGTTCCCAAAACTAAAGTGTTACTAATAATATTTGCAACATGAGCCTTGCTGTATCATTGTCTCAGGTATGACCAAATGGAGGCAGTATTTTCCACGTACAGACACACAAACACACACATACTGAAACCACTCACACGTTCTGAACAATGAGAGGATGAAGATTGGGTTTTAAATTGAACGGCATTGTCTTCTCAGATGCTGCCATTGCCACATCGATTTATCTGTGCATATTTTAATTTGTCCTGGATACAATAGACCATTATAACAATCACTGGTGGCAATTACCCGTTTATTTCTGCATTCATTTCACAATTTTAATTGATGGAGGCTTTTTAATGATGCAGTTCAATTAAAGCCATCCACGGAATAAAATGTTCAGCTGAGTTATTTAAGAAAGAGTGCAACACAAACATCTTTTACAAACCAGTATATTAAAGTTAACATTGGAGTCTTTTTAATTGATGTCACACTGTTTTAAGCAGAGAGACAACAGAGCTGTCAGTGACTTCAGTCAGATATGGAGTGCTACAGACTGAAAGACAATTCAAGTGTTCAATTATTGACACCGTGTCAGACTTGTGCTATAACTCGACAAAAATGCAGGTTATGAGGTGCAGTTTTAGCTCTAGGCCCTGTCTAACTGAATCACAGTCGAGGGGAGCAGGGTTGTGCACATTTAATGGTCATTTTTTGTTGTTTTGAATAATTAAGATATTTTAATGTTTTGGAAAGAAGTCTCTTATTCGATCCACAATACAGCAAAAACAGTCATATTTGTCAAATGTACATTTTAAAATGTCATTTTGTGATGAATTTTCAGCATCATTAGTACAGTCTTCAGTGTCACAAAATCAAAAATCAATATGAATAAGAGCAGTGTTGGAGAAAGTAACTTGCTTTACAATACTGTGCTACTTCCCAAAAAAGTACATAATTACTCAGGTACTTTTTGAAAAGTAATGTGAATTTATTTTTCTTTTTTTTCCCGCATTACTTTTCCTTAACTTGACCGGGCTTGCTTGTTTGCTTTTAATAACAAAAATGTGAATGTATTTTGGAAAATGTAAAGGCCCTTTCACACCAAAAGTGAAGTGAAAAAGTAGCCTAGAAATCTAGACGCACCGTAGCGGCAGCAAATCTAATCTGCCGCGAGTGTCGTCTAGTAACTCTCAATACACGTCTGAGCTGAAAACGCCAAACTCTGGTCAGGCCAATCACATCGTGTATAGAGTCGATGGGCGGGGCCATAATGACGACAGCCGAGTTGCGCTTGCGTGCTTCTAGTAAACACAGAAACTGGCGAACGGTCTTTCGAATCAGCTTTGACTGCGACTCTGGAAGACTTGGAGTTAGACTTGGACTCGCTCTGCTTCACCTTCGTTGCTCTGGTTGGTTGTAGCACTATCCAATCACATGCAGAGGGACTTTGAAAGACAACCGTTTATCCCACCCCTCAGATTGAGCCATGTCTATGGTGAGTTTCCAGACCAAACATCTTGATGTGGGCTTGTCAGGCTAGTGAAAAAGCATCAGGCTAAATGAAATGCACACCTGTACAGTAGAGGGCGCCGCTCAAACTAAACTGTTAGATGTGCTGTCATTCTGGATTGCAGGAAAAAAAGTTCAAGAAGTTCAATATTCTTCAGCAATAATAATATAAAATTAAAGCTGCAAGGAGCATTTATCGGGGTTCAAGCGGGGTTTGAAGGCCTTTAAACAGCAAATAATTATAATGAGAGCGCAGGTGAAATTAAGTTATGAACTGACTAAATGTGATTTTAAATGTTATAATAGTTACTTTATAAAGTCTAAATATTGATTATAGAACAAAATTACTATTTTAACCAGCAGGTGGCAGTAGAGGATAATTGATTGGCTCAAAGTAATTTTTTCATGTTCATGTTTGTGTGCTTTTTAAATAATTGAGCATGTTTGTTTGGAGTCATATGTCACATGTACTTAAAGGTGAACTATGTAGTATTTTTGCAGTAAAATATCCAAAAACCACTAGGCTAGTGTTATATATTTTGTTCAGTTGAGTACCTACAATATCCCAGATGTTTCCAACTATTTGTAAATTGTGAGAAAATTGCTATTTTAACTAAGGACAGGGACGTTGCAGCATTGCATTTGAGAGAGTCGCCTGTCAATTGCGTCATATCTGCGTTACCCTCGGTTTCGGCTTTTATTTGGCAGGAGCGCTTTACTTCTAGCAGTGTGAACAAGTGAACGCACGGAGTAACGTCATAACATCGTTTTAAACACACTTAAATGTATCTAATATGATAAACAGAGCTCCATTACCTCAAAATCATAACCGGAAGAGCGGATCTGTGCAGGCGCCCGGCAAATGAGTCCCGTCCCGTCATAATAAAAGTCCCGGTATTCGCAAGGCGGGTATTTGTTTAACAATCGCTCCAGCAGCTTTGCTCAGGTCCATAACACTCGGTCCTGCTCTGCTTTAGACTACAGTAACGTTAATAACCGCATGCATGAACGTGATTTCTGCCCGAGTCCTATTTTTCACCGGCTGTGATGAAAAGACCACATCTCCCAAGATGCTGCGCTCACACTTTGCGTCATCAAACTACGCATTTGTTTTGCATAGGCGCCCTCCAGTGGACAAAAGCTGCATAGTGCACCTTTAACTATTTTTGAGAAGAACTGAACATTTGTTAAGGAGTTAAAGGCTTTCAGGGACACTTGGTCAAGGCCACATATTGAAACTACATTATATTCATAGTAACACTGCCATTTTCACCTTTTTAACTTTTGCAGAGGCAAATATTGTCCAATCTGTTTGTATAAGACACAAATTCAATTTAGAGGCATAAGACACATGTTCTGACTTGTTTTAAAGAAGATCTGAGCATTCATTGAATAGATATAGGCTTTTGGGGACATTTGGTTAAAGTCACATCTTAAAATGACCCCGTTACAGCCATCCAGATGCAAAAGTTGAACTTTTTTTTTTTTTAGAATTATTGTTCTAAAGAGTCCAGAGAATTGTACTGCACTAGTTTGTTTCTGATCAGGTGAAAAATGAGTAGTAGGCAAAAGTAGGTTTTTAACTGTGAATATGTAATGAACGATTTTATTGACAGTACTGGTTTTTGAAGCAAAGTTGTTTAGTATGAGGAGATCTATCATGATATATTCATATTATGTGGATGTTTTTAATGTGAAAACGTGATTACAGAGATGGAAAATACCATTTACAGCCAATACAGGCAATTCACCATAGGAAATACATGGTTTTAAAGCTTTTTATTTAAGCTTATAGCTTTTTATTTTATGTTATAGCGCAACCTATTGTCTGATCTCTATAAAACTTTGCATGCTTCTTCTGCATGTTATGTCACATATACCCAACATTTTTCGTGAAGTTTTCAGTTTTCCTTTAGGATTTATAGGCTCTTGAGTGTATTTTGCTAGGCCTCTTTTCTAACCCTGTTATAGCCCTGAAAATGCAAACGTTTTTTTCAATTATTATTGATCTAGAGATTCCAGAGAATTGTCCTAGATTGGTTTGGTTCTGATCGGACAAAAAGCCAGGGACTAGTTCGCAAAAATAATTGCAAATATTTAATGAACGATTTGATTGTGAGCAATGGTTCTAGAGGCAAAGTTGTTCAGTATGAGGAGATCTATCAAATAATATGCATATTTTGTGAATGTGTGCAACACCACGTGATTACAGAGCCATAAAACTCGTTAGCACCAACTAGTGGCCAATTTCTTTCAAAATTGTTACAGACTTCTGGGGCCAGGATTCAAACATGCCCATCAAGTTTCGTTCTGATCGGCCTCCGTTAACCCCGTCTTACATGTGCTCAAATTCATTGGCCGATGGTGGCCATGTTTTTTGAGATACACCGATGTCCTCATATACATATATGAGGCATTGGACCAAGACACTGCATACCAATTTTCAAGTCAATCGGACTAACGCTCAGGTGACTATAGCCGTTTTTATGTTTTTTAACATTATAGCACCAACTAGAGCCCAATCGTCTGGATTTTTTTATTGTGACCAAAAACTGAGCCCATACATATGTATACCAAGTTTGCTGACGATATCTCATTTCTTTCTTGAGTTATTTTCTTATTAATAAAATAGGCTGTCAATTTTGACGCCCCTTAGCAAAATTGATTCGAAATTTCAACTTTTTTTCAATGATTATTTATAATCTGACAGATAACATTTCTGCACTGGTTTGGCTCCGATTGGTCAAAAAACCAGGGACTAGTTTGCAAAAGGAGGTTTTTCAAAAAACCCAAAATATCTCAAAATTTCATTTTTGTGCAATTGATTGCTATAGCACCACCCATGGGCCAATCTGGCTCATAATTTGATAACCTCTCTTTGTTTTTTGTACTACCTATTGGCCAAGTTTCAAGTCTCTAGCCCTTATGGTTTGGTCTGCACGATGCGTTTTACGGCATAATAAAAACCGGCACAAATACAATAGGTTTTCAAGCACTTCCTGCTTGAACACCTAAAAATAAATAAAAACATTTAAAAAAAATTGAATGCTAATGTGGTTTTGTAACGATAATCCACTGGGAGGCAAATTGTGAGAACCCAAGTTCAGTCTTTATTCCAAAATCCAAAACAATAAACTAAAGACTGACTGAACTTGACTTGGCTTGACTCACCAGCCACAACATTCAATACCAGACTAAGACATGTGGCAAACATGAGGGCTTAAATACGCAAAGGCCCTGTCCCAAATTGCACCCTAAACCCTCACGGTCTTCCTCTGAGTCCGCACTTTCACAATGAACTGCCAGGAAGAAGTCGGATCGAAGTGCGGCTCAAGGGGGCATATTGACCTCAATGGACACGGGCACGCAGTGGCCATTGTAAGTCCACAAGATCAAAAGTGCACATGAAGGGTGCGTCTCAATCAGCTCCCTAGTTCAGTTGTCAGGGCACTGATCAGGGAGTCAGCCCATTGACTTATGTCCTGATCAGTGCCCTGACTAGTGAACTAGGGAGCTGATTGAGACGCAGGGGAAGTGTGCCATTTGGGACAGGGCCAAAGACTGAGGACTAAACAAGACACACCTGTGAACAATGAACAACCAATAAACTAGTGACACAACAGAACACAAGACAGGGGAGCACATGGCAGGATCACATGACAAACCAGGAAGTGCATGACAGAACATGACAGTGAACATGAAAAGCTAAAAACATGAAACATGAACACAACACCCAAACACCCTGTGACAGGTTTATCTGAAGTTAACTTTCCTTTTCCTTATTAGCATGGTTGAGTTGGATTATTGAAGTTCAGCTGCAAAGACACTGGTTAAAGTAAGATTAAATACATAAAGTATGTTTCTGTAATTTAACATATTTAATCATACCAGGTGTGTGTAATACTCTGAGTTTGCATTCCATTGTTTTTATTCAGTTTGAGGATTACTGAATATGTTTTTCTGGCAGTGAGATGAGTAAATACATTTATTCAACAATAAGCATCATGTTTACACAGCGCAAAAAACACCTCATGGGGACAGGAGAGCTGCCAGTCAATAAATGGGTAAAAAAAGTAACTTTCATTACTTTTGAAAATTGAAAAATTAACTCAGATATTTTACTGTAATTTGTAGTTTGGGTTACTTTAGTTACTTGGAAAACTGATTTTGATCAAATGACTAATGATATCTACGACTTAATTTTCCCAATGATTATTTATTATTATTATAAACTGATATATATATATATATATATATATATATATATATATATAATATATGTGTGTGTGTGTGTGTGTGTGTGTGTGTGTGTGTGTGTGTGTGTGTGTGTGTGTGTTGTTGTTGTTGTGGATGTACCAATTGGGATACATGATGTGCATTTTTTCAGGGAGTTCAATTAAATGTGTGTAATATGTTTTGGTTCTATTTGTGAATTTAAAAAAATATATATACAGTTGTGTAAAACAGGCACATAATCGAATTTGTAATCATAATGCATAACATTTTGAGGTATTGGCAAAATATATTGTATTGCTGGCTAAGAAAATCGATATTAAAATTTATTTATGTTCTTATATCGATTTCTTAGCCAGCAATACAATATATATATATATATATATATATATATATATATATATATATATATATATATATATATATATATATATATATATATATTGTATTGCTGGCTAAGAAATCGATATAAGAACATAAATAAATTTTATATATATATATATATATATATATATATATATATATATGACAGTGTTGAAAGGATAAGCACCCATAGTCTCAGAGCTCAAAACCTTCTGTTGACGCACACATTTCTGGATGTGACTGGCTGCTGTTTATTGTTTGTCAGAGCGAGAGGATGCATGAGTTTGAGTGGTCAGTCGTTCTCCACCTCCATCTCCATTGTCCCCCTGCCAGCCACATTTGAACTTAATATTCCATGAAATAAGGCGGCCCATCAAACCATTGTAATCGTGTCAGGTTAATAGAAGAAGTGAAATTATTTCCCCTCACAATCTTTCCAACTCACCCACTTCTCTTCTCTTGTTCACGTTCAGCAGCACATTTCCGATCACGCTGTTATATTGTGTTTGTTCCGCTCCCATAAAATGCTTTCCTTCTCTTTTGTGATTATTCTTAGTATCTGGGCTGAGAGGCTCACACAGTTTTTTCAGGTGGTTCGGACAACTTCCGATCCTAATAAAGTCCTTTCCCGTTGTCCATCTCTCTGTTACATGTACAAACTTGTCTCTCATCAGCATTGCTCATCGCAGTGAGGTGACAAGATCAGAAGCATCCAGCATGTGTTGCTTTGCCGTTGTGGCTATCACATTGGTTTTGAAACTGTCTCTGGGTGCTTCTCTTTTCCTGTTCTCCTCTCTGTCCCTTTAACTGTGTGGCTCCAGCACTGGCGACAGCATCCAGACCAGGTCATGCACACTCACTGTGTCTGAATGCCATGCTGTCTAAGTTTGTACTACATTGGAATTTGAATTTACTTCGCAACTGTTAAAAAAAGTATGTCTAGTATGAAAGAAATTCAGACATACTACATCTGCCATGTTGTTACTGTCATGTGTCCTACCAACGTCAGTTGCATTGCTTCACTTCCTTTCATGAATCCCTACCTGTGGCCTCATGGAATAATAAAGTGTCCATCAAATAT
The DNA here is from genome assembly GCF_024679245.1 of Pseudorasbora parva. Lineage (NCBI taxonomy): Eukaryota > Metazoa > Chordata > Actinopteri > Cypriniformes > Gobionidae > Pseudorasbora > Pseudorasbora parva. Next base: position 8,677,019 of record NC_090172.1, on the reverse strand, counting down.
GCACTTCAGAATCGTTTTCATACCAATAGCTCATACGGGGACTTTTACCCTATTTTTTATACTATGTATCTGGACTTACTACTCTTTTGCCATTCTGTTTTCCACATATATATGGGGAGTATTTGATTTCGAACACAGCATCTGTCTTTAATAGAGCAGACAGACTGTTAAACAGGTAGTTGACTAAAAATGTTTTAATTCTTTATTAACCCTCATGCTTGTGTGGCTTTTTTCCTCTGTGGATCACAGTGTTAATTTAATTGACAAATCAATTTCCTCATTATTTTTTCATAATATATGTTTGATGGCAGGATAGCGGTCCCATTTTTTAGAGGCTCATGGGGCATATTTCATCTGCAGCCATGGTAACGCTGCTTGGATTGTTTCATATGAGACTGCTTAAGCACTGGCTTCATAGCCCAGTCCCGAGATGGGCGTGGCAGAGCGGCAGGGACAGCCCGTGGTCAGACCCTTTGTTTTTATGGGTGGGAGTGCCCTTAGAACAGGTGTCCAGGTATGCTCTGGTCTACACGGATCCTTTGTGCAACTGGCATGCAGTTTCGGGTCTGTGAACGGGGCCCCAACTGCATTGGCATATCAATTGCCTAGAGTAGCTAGCAATACATCTTGCCCAGTGCCACCTCAAAAAACTATAACAGAGCAAGCAGCCGTTGCGTACATCAACCATCAGAGTGGTCTACGTTCCCGTTGCATGATGCAACTCGCCCGCCATCTCCTCCTGTGGAGTCAAAAGCATCTGAGTTTGCTTCGGGCCCTTCACATCCCTGGTGCGCTGAACCAGACAGCTGACAAGCTCTATTGACAGTCGACACCTCCAGGCACACAGTTAGACCTGTTTGCCTCTCTGGACTCATTGCCAGTTGTACTATTCCCTTACCGGGGAAACCCTCGGCAAGGATGCAATTGTGTACAGCTGGCCTCGGGAGCTTCACAAGTAAGCGTTTCCCCCGGTGTGCCTTCATGCACAGACCCTGTGCAAAGTCAGGGAGGATGAGGAGCAGGTCTTAATAGTTGCTCCCTACTTGCCCAACCGGACCTGGTTCTCTGAACGTACACTCCTCAGTTCTCCCCTTACTCCCTAGCCCATTCCTCTGTTCCTCTGAGGAAGGACCTACTTTCTCAGAGACGGAGCACTCCATGGCACCTGCATCTAGACCTCTGAAAACGTAATGTCTGGTACCTGAATGGGACGTGGTGGTTCTGGGTGGCCAACCACAGGCAGTGGTAGACACCATGTCTTCTGCCAGAGCCCCCTCTATGAGGCGCCTTTATGCTTTGAAGTGGAACTTGTTCGTTGACTGGTGCTCTTCCCACCGTGAAGACCCCCTAATGTGTTCGGTTAGTGTAGTCCTTTTTTTGTAATATGGGCTAGAGCAAAGGCTGTCTCTCTCCATCCTGAAAGTATACTTGGCGGCCATAACAGCGTATCACAATGCAGTCGAAGGTCCTAAGGGAAGCACAACCTAATCGTCAGGTACTTCAGAAGTGCGAGGAGGCTAAATCCTCCTTCTCCAAACTCGATAGCCTCTTAGGACTTAGCTCTGGTGCTCAGGGAACTTCAGAGTCCTCACTTTGAGCCTTTGCAGTCCGTAGAGTTGAAAATCCTGTCCATGAAGACAGTACTCCTGACTGCATTGGCCTCCATCATGTGGGTAGGGGACCTGCATGTACTTTTGTCAACGAATTGTGCCTAGAATTCGGACCAGCCAACTCTCACATCATCCTGAGACCCTACCCCAGATAAGTGCCCATGGTTCCCACCACTCCCAGCTGGGACCAGGTGGTGAACCTGCAAGCGCTGCCCTCGGAGGGGCAGGCCCAGCCCTGGCTTTATGTCCCGTCATGCTCTTTGTGCTTACGTTAACCGGACTCAAAGCTTTAGGACCTCAGAGCAGCTCTTCATCTGTTACAGAGGCCGGCAGAAGGGAAAGGCTGTCTCAAAGTACAGGTTAGCCCACTGGATAGTGGATGCTTTCTTCTTAGTTTACCAATTGCAAGACGTGCCTAGCCTGTTTGGGTTGTAAGCACATTTAACCAGGAGTGTTGCTCTTTCCTAGGCGATGGCTCAAGGTGCCTCGTTGGCAGATATATGTAGAGCTGTGGGCTGGGCGACACCTGACCCGTTCGCTTTTATAGCCTCCGTGTAGAGCCGGTTTCTTCCTGAGTACTCGCCCCCAGTGGCCGGTAGCGCAAAGTTCCTATTCTAGTTTTGGCTTGCAACGACACTCCCACCCGCTGGGCTAGATACATGCATATATTCTCTCCAGTTGTGTTCCCAGAAATGTCTAACTCTGTCGCGCTCCTCTGTCACCCATCAGCGTCAGATTTTGCGACCGTCTACACCAGTATGCGTGTGGAACGTGTGTGTCAGCTGGGTATCCATGTGTATTCCTCCACAATACCAGCTACCCTGCTCGGCTAGCCCCGTGTCTTAAACCTTGACAGAGCGCACTTTTTTATCTCTGAGGTGTTCTTTCCTTCCTTGGACCAGGTTGGAACCACCTCAGAGACTTCCATATGTTACACTACCCTGCCAGGTTAGTCCTTATGTGTATTTCAACACCCCTTCTTCCATTGAAGGATGTGGCTCCGCAGAGTTCCATCTCTCAAAACAGGCATGCTTTCCCAGCGTTATTCAATAGTCACACTGAGTGGGTCTTGCAGAAACAGCTGTGACCTTCCCCGGCTTGGAGCCCTAACTTTCACTCCAACACAGGAGCGCTCCAGCAAGCTCGAGCAGGGCGCTGGAAGGGCCAACATTCCTGGAGTGTTGGTAGGATCCCCAATTCATCAGTCAGTTCGGACGTACGTCAAACCTGACCAACTGAAAGGGAACGTCTCAGATTTTTTTGAATTAAAATCTTATTATACTTAGTCAACTAAAACTAGACCAAAACTAAAATAATTCAGATGATTAAAATATGACTAAAACTAAAATCATTCAAATTACTATTTTAGTCAAAAGACTATGACTAAAATAAATCTAATTTTGCTGTCAAAATAACACTGGTGGAACAGAAAATATATTTTGAAGTATATTTGGTACAAAACTGTACCAAACAACTGAGCCTATTATTATTAAAAAAATAAATTCCAACTACTCTTTAGCATGTGATATACCTGGGCAATGACTGGTACAGTATCAGTCAAGCAACTGTTATCTTTATATATGATGGATTTTTAAGTATTTCTCTTTTTTTATATTTGGATTGATCTTCCCATTTGTTTTACTACATTTATTTAAATGATATGTAATTTATTTATAATTTGATTATGTGTGATTATAAGTGAGGAACATTTTTCTAGTGAAGTGTTTCATATTTAAAGTAGAAGTAGAATTTCCTTCAGCATTTGAACAAATGAGCCCTCTCCTCCATTTCCCGTTGAAATAACAATTAGGACAAATGACCAGCTGATTAAATGTTTCCAAAAAATTTTTAGTTTTGTCAAAAGGAGGAAAATTACCGAGCTTGAATTAAGAGGGGGGCTTAAGGAAATATAATCAGTGGTCTCAAAATAGAGATTTTTAAGAGGGGAAATTATGACTGTGGAGCTATTGAAAGCTAATTTTAAAATAATTATGTGTGCTGTGCTCATGACAGTCAGAAATAATTTAGAGATTGGCTCTATGTTCCATAATTTAAGAAAATGATTGTCATTATGTGTGTATAATCATATTTCTGGCGGTCAGATGACATTGAGGAATGTGGCAGTTTCGTGAAGCTCAGATCAGGAGAACATGGACGGGTCATGTATGTCTGTATATTTCATAAGAATGCCTCTCGTTTTTTTCCAAACAATAATCCATTTGTCAGTCACATATGGCACTGCTCCAACACTCCTCTCTTCAGGAAGCAGGGGCACTTCCTGTTCAGAGATGCCCTGGTCCGTGTGACTTCCACTCTTTCTCCCGTGGTTCTGCTTTATATTTAATTCTTGGCCATATCTACATTTCTCACATACCTCAAGAATTCCAACCTCAGCAGGGGGACTACGTCCAGAAAAAAAATTGCATGCGCCAACACCGGCAATTTTCTCTGAGGAAGAGATGCAAATCGTCGAATACTCGCTTACTGGTTGATGAGTTTTTGCTATTGTAATTCTATTCTAGTAATGATTAACAGACCCTTAGTGCTGTAAGTAAAGTACACAATTCAAGTCAAAAACATGCACTAATCTAATAAAGAAGTTATCATGTACAATCTTGTGTCTTCTAACAACTTTTAGCTCAGTAGAAAATATTCCATAAAGGGATATTGTTACACATCTCTGACAGCAACATAGTGCATGTGGGTTCAGCACATACAAGATGTAGGCCGGATCTAGGCAGACACTATGTTGCTGTCTGGGACAAGTGCTGCCAGTCACAGATATGCAAAATTTACACACATACATTGTTGTATTTTGTTGTTTTATTGGGACTTGCCACAGACATAATGATTTTTATACTGTATAAACTGTATATTCTATCCCCTTAGACTAACCCTACCCCTAAACTTACCCATCACATAACTTATTATGATTTATAAGCAGGGGTGCACATAACTGGTTCCACAAATGGTAAAAATAAACAATGCGCAGCAGAAAACATGGATGGAAGTGCTTTTGAGTACTAACATTATTGGGGAGCTATTGAAAGCTATTGAATTATTGAACACATTAACTTACTGGAATATGATTTTTCATCTTATTTTTACATCTCTGATAAGATAGCAATCATGTTGATAAGTGTGTTCATTAATTATTAGCTGTTAAATGTCATTCTAGTTAGCTTTTTCTAGGCCCATGTGATTTCCATAATGTAGAAAATGTTGACAGAATCATAAAAATAGAAATGATTGTATAATGCGGAATTTCACAGAATGTGTATTTTTTTGTTGTTGATCAGTACACTTAAATCAAATCACGATAAAATGTCTGTGAAAATTAATCTGAAAAAACAAAACAAATCATGCATGTTCTTCTCCATGTCTATGTGGAATGAATGGGTTTCAGTTAACACACACACACACACACGCACACACACACACACACACATGCACACACACACACACACACACACACACACACACACACACACACACACACACAAACACACACACTAAAGCACGTGTGACACTCGTGGTTCTTTCAGCCTCTGCCTATAAGGGTATGAACGCATGAACTTCATACCCAGAGCCGCTCTGAAAGTCACTTAATGAGTATTTTACAGTTGGATTGGGGAACATTTTTAGGTTTTCACAGGAATCCAGAAAAAAAAATTGGTTTAACTTAACAAAAATATATTACATTCAGATGATAACCGACTTCTGATAAAAAGCCAGCTGTTGACCGGATGCAAACAGCAAATCGCATTCTTAACCAGAGAGAAAGAAGCTGGCCCACATCATTATCTAACATGTTCGAGAGAAAAGAAGATAGTGAGGAGAGCAGTCAGGAGGAAAGTAATGATGACAGCTTGTAGGATAAGTGTGGCCTGTAAAGTGTGAGTACCAAGCATCTGCTTCCTTGAGAACCAGACCAAAAAAGTTATTGGCACCCCTGTATAAGCTGTTTTCTTCATTGAGGATTCAAAAGATTGTCAGTGAAAGTAGACATTTACAATGTTACAAAAGATTTTTATTCCAAATAAATGGTGTTCTTTTGAACATTATATTCATTAAGTAATCCTGAAAAAAAAAACTATGTATCACAGTTTCCAAAAATAAAATACAAAATTAAGCAGCAACTGTTTTCAACATTGATAATAATAAGAAATGTTTCTTAAAGCATCATCATTATAATCATCTCTGAAGGATCATGTGGCACTGAAAACTAATGGCTAATTAGTTAAGTAATTAACTAATTAAAACTAAAAGTAATAGCTGCCGAAAATTCAGCTATAATAGTATATTAATGGTCAGATGGTCATTAACAAAATGTTGGCCTATAGTTCATCTTACTTTCATTTAACCGCTTCAGGTGTGCTAGATTTGAACCTATTGCATTGCATCATGTGATTTTGAGCTGGTTCCTTAATAAATCAGTGAATGCTACAAGCAACACTATATTTAAACGTGATAAGAAAGATTTCGCTGTTCCTGAATCAGATACCAGATGCTAAAGCATAACCAGGTGCTAGAAATGTGCTCTCCCAGGCCAAGTATATGTGTGTATGCTGATTTATAGTGGGGCCAGAGAGCAGGGCCCTGGAAGTGTAGAGGCAGTGCTTCAAATACAGATTGTCGGTGGCCTCTGGTGTGATTGCTGACCCAAGGTGAGGCACTTAGTGATTTATCTCCTCTAGTATTCCCCATCTCTCCTTCTCTATGATACAGGCTGTACTGTAGACTCGCTGGGCCTTCGCTGGACCCCAGTATGTAATATAAAGCTAGATTGAAAGTCCCGACAACCCTAAACCTCCACAGCGTTCACCTCCATGCACTAGCATAATGTATACATCCCAGTATGCCCTTTCTTGCAACCACTGACTTATATTTTCTAGTATATCTTCTTCCTTTATCTTTTGTTCGTTTTTTTCAATTTCTCTCTCACACACACACACTCTTCCTCTTTGCTCCAAGCCCCACAGCTGTCTGAAGCTGAGGCTGGCTAATGAGGAAATATCTTCTCAGCTGAGTGGATTCGATGCCAAGAGGAAAACCTGCAGAATCAGCCCAACAGCTTCATCTGTCTAGCGTGTGTGTGTGTGTGTCTGTGTGTGTGTGTAACGTGCTCTGCTCTGCTCTTAACATATTTCACCGCATGGGACAGCTGCTGACATCCCCATGCCCCGAGATCCTTCTGGAGCAGATTTACAGTGATTTTCAGTGCAATTATACCTGCCAGTTCTGACTGGTAGAGTTGCCCTCCTCAGCGCTCATGTCTTAATGCTGGGAAGCTGACCAAGGGCCTCCACCTCCAGATGGAGGGTGCAGGGTATAAGACTCGCTGTCTTCCCTAGCCGCGAACCCACATCTCAGACTCTGCCTTTCACGTTCCCTGGCCTGTGCACGCACCTGCAGCCCTGGGCATCATTTACAGTTAGTGAGGAGTGAAAATTAGATCTTGGGCTTGTTGTCTGTCACCGAGAAGCCGCTTATGTGTTTCATGGCTGTTGGAGATGGGCTCTGGTGCATGTGTGTCCATCCTCAGGCAGGTCTATAGGGATCTTTCCAGGCGCTGTGTCAATCATAGCATCTCTTAGTGGGTGACCCCTACAATGGTAACACCCTCAAACATCTGAGGACAGAACTCCTGTTTTAGATCTGCTCTGAAGTATTGGCATGTGTAACTGCATATAACAAAGTTAAAATGTGAAGTTGAGGTACCATATGTACCATAAGGCTAAAATACAAATACTGTTGTATAAATCGAGAAACATTTATTTTATAAATAGAACTGTTATGTGATAGCCTGACGTGGTCATACTCAATTCAAGTCAGAATATGAGTCTGAAACCGCTCCATTGGGCTGTGATTATGAGGCGTGTTTCAACCGAACCAGGAAAGACATCAATTGGATAGGCCTTTGTAGGTCTATCCAATTGATGTCTTTCCTGGTTCGGTTGAAACACGCCTCATAATCGCAGCCCAATGGAGCAAACCAATCAGAGCAACGAAGCGACGCATTGTCAAATGTCAACAGACAGAGCTCAACTGCACTGTGTTGCCAAGTCTGCGTTTTTTTCTGCGGTTGTTTTCTATGTCCAAGGGTTGAAGCGACTATTATGTGATATATAGACCTATGAGTGCGAATTTTAGCAGGCAACCTTGCCAAAATAACACACATTTTACCCCCAAACACCATTTTTCCCCCGGAGAACCCCCCGAGAAGCTTTTGTTTAGGGCTAGTAGTTGGCGGGTTTTGTTGTAAAAACTTGGCAACCCTGTCTGCACACGCACTGGAATAAACGATCTTTGCCGGTGTTGTAAAAAAATAAAATAATTTATTGATACACAGAGTACTTACCCAACATGATCATCATCTTTGAGAGAAATTATGAAGGTGAATACATATACAAACAAGCTCTCCGTTTAGGATTTGAGTAAATATAATCCAAGCTCCTTTGATGACGTGGGTGATTACGTTACTGTTTATCATCTGTCCATCATCGTCTAAAGCCCCCCTGATGATTTCATTGGTCCGAACAGTTTCTGTTCGGGGATAATTACTCCTCTATGGAGCAATGCCAGACCGAACTGCCCGACCTAAAAATGTTGTGGGCGGGGCTGAGTTCGGCTGGCATCCAGGCTAGTTCTATGAATCAATATCACACAATATGAATATAGGAAAAAATAAGGAGTATCCCATAGACTAATTTCAATGTAAAACAATGTACAACTTACACATATTCATGATCTGTTGTTGCTACTGTACTTCAAAAGATATGCCGTAGTAACAAGTAGGCTTTTCAATTGTGTGATACTTATTTATACAGTGCAACAGTTCAATAAACAATAAAGTTAATAGTGAGTCAGTTAAATTTAATATACAATATTAAACAGTCACTTTGTTTTTGCCCATCAATGAAAATGAAACGAGTGACAGCCTGTAGAAGTCATTGAATCATTTGCTTGTCCAATTTGGTGATTCTTTCTACTGGGGCTGTCCTCGACTAAGGATTTAGACAATCGAATCAGAATTGTCTAATCTTTCTATGGTCAACCGATAGTTGAATCATGCGTGTGAATGGGTTGGAAGGGGCACGACACTAGTCAGCAGGAGGGTAAAACTATTTTTTTTTCCTTTACACACTGCACACAGCAACAACTTAATAAAGCGACCAAAACTGCCTGCCAACTGATAGACGAACTGACAATGGCTTGCTTATTTAGGTTTAAATAGTGGATAAACATTCATAAACCGTTTTCTCATAACATGTTAAAGCCGCGATCGAAATACAGAACATCACACAAATATATAAAAGAACATTTTGATAAATAAACCTAAAAAAATACCTGAGAGGAAAAGAACACTTTGAGTGCGTTTACATGCACGTTCTTCAGCCGATTGTGCCTAAAGCGGGTGAAGGACAAGCTCAGCCCCGCGCCTCAGGATCTCACACCGCCACCTGACGCGCACATTATATACACGCGAGCTCAATTTTGAATTGACTGACAGATGAGCTGCACGAAAGCGCTCTGTGGTGCGGCAGGATTTTAAACAACTTCCCGAGTGGCCGCGGACAGGCACTGAATGCTGCCGCCAGTGTGTGTACACTCATTGAACGTGTTCTAATTTTAAAGGCGCAGTGCCGGTGCGAAGCTCAGCGCCCTTAAAGGGGTCGCACACCGATGCTCAGCTCAGCTCAGCTCAGCGCTGTGACGCGTCTTTAAAATATTGAGCACCCCCATATTGCCAAAATGGTATGATCCTCGTTTCATAACCCCCGCGAAGATTCGACCGTGAGATCGGTGGTCGAATCAGGCTCCGCATATCGATGCATCGAATCTTCGACTTTTCGGGGTCACCCCTACTTTCTACTGGTCACTTGTTTTGTTAGTGAATGAATCAGCAGTTTGGAATGAATTGACTGAATGAAGAATTAATGTAAGACTCTCTTACTGGCATACTTCAGAAAAGTACATTTAAAAATTAATTTAAAAAACGAATGCACAAATCTGAGTGGAACTTACATAGACAAACAGAGCAAAAATTTAAAAAAAAAAAGTCAAAAAAAAAGTCCAATCTTGGAACACTGCTCGACCGGTCAGAATTGAGTACTGGGACTTACTGACCTTTTTATTAAGAAATAAAAAGATGCATGCATTTTTAAAATACACTTATATTAGGACTTCTAGTTTTGGCAAGCTATGTAACCATGTTGAAAGTCTGCCATACTGATGCCAAAAGGCTGTATGTATCTTCCATTTCTGATTCCTGGACCCTCCTGACCTTTGAACTCTGTCTTTTAGAATAGGCTGGGCCTCTTTGGCTGCACCATATATCACACTTTACATCCATCTATATATCTCGCCATAAAGAAAAAAAACTGCCTGTCTGAGCTAATCAGAGAGTCTTCAGCCAGAGAGAATCTTGTAATAGGGCAATTGACGATGGTGGTTCATGAAGGAGGCATACGAGAGATACTAGATTTCTACTGTGTGTTTATGACGACTACCTTATCTGTGTATTTGCCAGAATGTGAGAGTAAGTTGAGCATGAGCAGGAGATGCAGAGAAAAATAGAGAGAGGGAAAATAACACAGCGAGAGAATGCAGGTGAACGGCCAATGATCTTTAGGGATCAAGGAAATGAGGACGAGAAGGTATTAAAAGAGGAGGGGGACGTCGTCTCTAGAAGGGAATAGCAATATCCTCTAGTACCCATACTGTCACTCCAACAGCCAGCCTGCTGTAATTCTTTTAAGGGGCTCATCCCTCATTTTCTGATTAATGTCAGCAGTCAGGGCCAGTGTGAAGAATCAGTCTAATTGATGCGCAGTAATGTATTTGTCAACAGAAAGTGGTCCCATCTGGCCCTGCATGATGACTCTCACGGGCAGCTGTTTGAGGTTTGAGAAGAGCTGAATGGGAGAGCTCGGTTATTGAGATCATTAACGGTTTGTGTCCTGACTGATTTTATGGCTTCACCTAGGTGAATGACGCATGGATTAGTAGAAAGGAATATATACGTGTACAGTATGCATGTGATTAGTTAAACACTGAGGGTTAGTGGGTAGTGCATATGCTCCAACATATTGCACATTGATGCCTATGCAGACCATGCAAGCCTTGATGGTGTCATTTCCTTATCCTGTTATGCTCTTGTTTTCCTTTTGAAAGTGAGCTTTATGGCAGTGTTGTAGGACTTGAGGCTGAACAGTGATCTATTCTGACTTGCACATAAGCGAATTCATCTAAATTGTTCAGATCTCATTCTTGACTCTGACGTGATCTTCTTCTTGTTTTTACCAGGACTCAACCTGCTTATGTCTCTGCATACATTCAGACTCAAATTAGCTGGTCTCGGCTACAACACTGCTTTATGGAAAATTGGAAAACCAGAACACTAGAGCCATGTTTTTACTAGCAGCTGGAACTGGAGCATGTACGCAATGATTTGTTCCTATTCAGTTCCCACTCGGAAAACGAAATCCAAAAGTTTCTGCAAGCACTCTAAAGACTGTTCCTCTTGTAGCTCCATCATAAGCACATAAAATATATGTATATTGAAGAGCAATGAGTTACTAAATAGGATAGGGATAGTCCTGCTCCTGGAGGGACACAAATGTCCTACAGACTTTATCTCCAACCTTGCCCAACACTCTTTCGCTTGGAAGTTTCTAGGCGGTGCTTCTCATTTCATATTTGTTCATCCTCGCTTCCTTTCCTTTTGTCTTATCTCTACACCCTTTAGGTTGCGAGGCAAGGATGCACCTGTGTATCCTCGCCCATGACTCATCAGGAAGCTTCGTGGTCCAATTAGAGCTTTATCGGTTTCCGAGTCACAAGCTTCAGGACAGAGAACAATGAAAAGAGAAAGCATTCATTTGAGTATTGAGAAGCACGCTAGTAATCTTAAAGACCTTGAATAGCTGCATCAGGTGTGTTGAATTAAAACTGGAGCTAAACTTTGTATGATAGTGGCCCTTTAGAAGCAGGATTGGACACCCCTGAAATAGGATACCTGAGGCACCTTCAGAAGGTTCTGGAAGGTGCTCCAGAAGGTTCTGCCTGTATGAAGAACCCTAAATGGTGCCTTGAGCATCCAACTCTCCCTCTCTTTCTCGACTCTAGGCTGGTGAATAATTAACATGCTTGTCTCTCAACACTGCTCGCCACATGTCCAGAGTCGACGACTCAGCTGGAAGGTGTCCATTTATCTGCCGTGGACAGAGGGGCAGAGTTAGGCCTCCACCATCAGCGAGCACTCGCATGGAACACGGTCCCCAGGCCCCGCGTTGACAGCTTCCCTCTCTCGTGCCCTTTCCAGTCAGCAGGCAGACACCGAACAGCCAGCACACATCCATATTCATAGGGAAATGCTGAATGTCATGTTTACCTGTCAAGGTCGTGATTAGGATGAACTGTTATCAGGTATGTAAGTGAACCCCCCCACCAGCGCCACCACCTTCACCCTCACGAGCGCTTCGAAACGAGAGCAGTCAACAAAACCATCCAACAGTAGAGCCTTTGATTCTCTGTCTCTATTTATTCTAATGTATCTTGGCGTTACAACAGTAGCTCATAATGAATTCTGATAAATTAAAGGTTTTATTGTTCGGCTGCCATCGCTGTCTTTGATCAACATGCCAATTACGGAGGGTAATTTTCCTGCTCTCTTTTTCTCCTCTCTTAAGAGGTTTTCCGCCATGTGGAGGGAGTTGACACCCGCTTGACAGATTCTTTTTTAATTCTTTTTTTTCTTTCTGTTTTATCATTACAGTTACACACGCACAGGAATTTCATTGTCTTTCACCCCTTTCTCCCTGATAGTTCAGTACAAGAAGTAAGAGAAAAGAAAATCTGTTGACTCAATTGGGGATGTCACAGAGGAATCTTTAACCTGAATGGAAGCGTTTTGACTCCTCTTATATGAAATGACAGATGAGGACGCAGTCTGTCTTCATCGAGGTAGATGTACACAGACAAGTGCGCCTCTCCCCTAACTAGTGCACGGGTCTAAAAATAAGTAAATAAAACAAACTAACATGCTGGGGGCAGATGGGAGATGGAGGGGTGCTTTTTTCATAAACAATATATGAGGTGCTTTTTGCAAGTCAAATCCTTAAAGATTCACTGTTGGCTTTCTCTTCTCAGCATCTTTTAAAATGCACTACTGCGTGGCAAAGGAAATGGCAGGAAAACATCAGAGGGGGCAGGCAGATGAGTGTGTGTGTGTGTGTGTGTGTGTGTGTGTGTGTGTGTGTGTGTGTGTGTGTGTGTGTGTGTGTGTGTGTGTGTGTGTGTGTGTGTGTGTGTGTGTGTGTGTGTGTGCGTGTGCGTGTGTGTGTGTGTGTGTGTGTGTGTGTATGCATGGTGTATTAATAAACAGAAAACAACACATTACCAATATAACGGCTGACATAAAGATTGCCGCCTTCCTTGTGCGCCTCATGCACTCAGTTCTCCTTCTCTTTCCGAAGTGGCCCTGGAGATATTTGCAGAAGTAAACTCACTCTGTTGCATGTTGAACTCCCATCAGCGCCCTTACATGGCCATGGTCTTATGCAACTGGCATTAGCCCGCACCCGTAGAAGCTTCCAGAATCTGTGCAAAAGCGCAATAGAATGTCCAGTAATTAGGTCTTACCATTAGCCCCCATAGGCCCCTACCAATCCACCCTCGCACGTCACTGTTAAAAGTGGAGATGAGTTGTAACTGGCAGTTGTGCAGTGACCTGTGTGCATCAAAGCATCCTTTCTTTATTGGGTTGTCTCCTGTCCACACTAATGGCCACAGGGGGGCTGAGCCTCGACTTCACCTGACCGGTCCTCACAAAGCCAGGTCTCTAGAGCCGACAGGCGGAACGGAAATCGCGTTAACCCACCCCAAACCAAAACACGTACACACTCCCACAGAAATTGTGCATTTCTCTTGATTTTGCCCTGAGATCAGTGGTAGGTGTCAGCTTGGCTCATTATTGTTTACTAGCAATTGTCATTGGGGTGATGTGTCACCTATATGAAGAAAACTGGAATCTCATGCCTAAGCACATGTATACATTTAAAATGATCAATACTGTTATTAGTTCAATACATTTCCTATTTTTCATCTCCACCTGCTCTAGAGAAGAGTGTGGTTTTGTATATGGCTAATTTGAAATTCTTGTATGAACCATGATTTATCTCTTTGTAATATTAAATCATTTAATATTTAATTTACTCTTCTCACTTATCCTACGCAGGGTCATGGGAGTACTTTTGAAGAAATTTAATAAAATCCCAATCCAAAATAAGCATATCCTGAAGCATGCTGGGCAACGTTCAGTACTATAGAATATACCATCACTTTACCATGGTACTTTTTTGTAAGGGTCCTAATTCAGTATCCTTTTCACTGACTTCTCATCATGTCAATGTCATACCTAATAAATAATTAAATATCCATGCTTTAAACGGAATAACCGCACTTGACTGACTTTAGGAAATGTCATTATGTTTTAACTTATGAACCTTTCAAAATACTGGGCATGTTCCAGTCTGGACCAAGCATCTTTTCATCAACTGGCTTTGTAAGACTTTCCTTCATGTATTCATTTGAAGAGGCTTAGTCTTAAAGAGTGAGCAACCTTGGTCAATCTACAACAGCGACACACACACACACACACACACACACACACACACACACACACACACACACACACACACACACACACACACACACACACACACACACACACACATGTCGTGTTTTCATGTTTTATGGGGACATTCCATAGGCGTAATGGATTTCATACTGTACAAACTGTACATCCTATCCCCTTACACTGCCCCTGCCCCTAAACCTACCCATCACAGGAAACATTCTGCATTTTTACTTTCTCAAAAAAACTCCTTCTGTGTGATTTATAAGATGTTTTCCTCATGGGGACCTAAAAATGTCCCCACAACGACAAGGATTTCGGATATTGCCATCTTTGTGGGGACATTTTGTCCCCATAACGTAGGGATTACCAGGCCACACACACACACACACACACACACACACACACACACACACACACACACTAATGTCCCTTTAGCAGTGGAAATGTAGGCCACTGAAACTGGCAGAGTGATCGCCCTTAGGCCTGGAAGAGCAAGGAATTGAAGATGAATTAAAAGTACATTAGCCATCATCATGGCCGGGGCCCATTGACATGTTATATTTTCTCCCTGGATTTAGAAGGCCTCTTCTCATTTACTTAGGCTGCCCCTATGCCAGGAGGTATAGCTGCTCATTTCCACAGTGCCCCGAACAATGCTTCTACTTAAACACACACACACACTCACCATCGATCTCTCGCGCATTATTTGCTGGGTGACGAGCTTTCTCCCTTTGGAGCATCACAGCAGGTGGAAGCTGCAGCCCCTCGGCCAGGTCTTTTTTTTTTCTTTTTATTTAATGCATCTCAACTTCCATGTCATATTTTCCTCTCTTTAATTGATACACAGACCAGCGCTGGTGCCCAGTACAGCATTATAAGGCTTCTCCTCCAAACAGACCCTTATCCTCCTCTAATAGGCGTCTCTCTCCTCTGAGGCCCTCAGCTGTGTCTGGCCAATGCAGCCTCTCTGCCTCTTTGCACCGAGGCATCTCTGCGTAGCCCATTAGCTCCCTCTCCCCCCTCCAATCCGGGCCCTACATCACTACCCATGTGTGCCTCGGCCATATTAGGAGGGATGCTGCCACGGTAAACATTCTTCATCCTGCAGGTTTTCTGTTTTCTGTAGTGTGTACGATGAAGAGATACTGCCTTCGGTGCAGTTTCTCTGCTCGCTGTAGCCCAGGGAGGTATCAAATGCTGTAGGGCTTATTTAAACTATTTGTCACCTCTATACTTTGCATTGGTAATCAACTGGGATTTAACTAGGTTTTGTTTAGATGTATATGTTGTTGTTGCACATTGTCAGTTAGGAGGGGAAAAAAACGCTCTGTCTTCTGGCGAAACAACCACACAAAAAGCACATTCCTGGCAGCTATGCTCCTTTTTAAGTCATCGGGGTAAAAAGTGCTGAAGTGCTATGAGGAGCACAGAAGTGTTTTGCTATTCAACCGGTTTTAACAGTCAAAGGCAAAGTCTGTCAGTGCTATGGAAGAAATATAGGAGCAGAAATCCAACAGATTGACCCTTTTTATATCGCACATTTCACATAATAAACAACACCTTCAAAAACAGACATTTCAGCATCAACAGGGCTGATTCTGGGATATTTTTTATATGATTGCTTATACTGAACCTCAGACTAAAATATTCTGGCACAGTGATTCTCAATCTCTGTAATGTAAAAGTCTCATTCTATTGTCAAAATCAATACTTAAAGACCTCCTGTATCTTGTACTCCCGCTGAAAATATGACAAAATTATTTGTTTTTTGGGGTTTTTTTAACTGTTGGTCATTAATCATGAAAGAAAACAAAGAAAAAAAAGTCTTGAATAGTCTTCATAGTTTATCCCCCAAAAAATGCAAATTCTGTTTTAAGACTTTTGTTGATCTTCGGAACACAAATGAAGATCTTTTGAATTAAATCTGAGAACTTTTTGTTCCTCCATAGACAGCTGTGCAAAATACCACTTTGACACTTCAAAAGGTTTAGAAAGAGATTGTAAAACGTATCCATATGAATTGAGTGGTTTAGTCCAACATTCCCGAAGAGACTTGAAAGCTTTATATGATGAACAGATTGAAATTAGGCTTTTATTCACATTTAAACATTGATCAATGAACATAAACAGAAGCTCATCCGAACCTGCTTGACACAGTAGATAGAACAAATATCATTGGCTCTAGCTGAAGCTCAAACGTGCTGCGTAACATGAGACTGAACCTCATTGGTTCTCACAATCTGTTAATCATATAAAGCAATTGATCTCTCCAAAACATTTTGACTTAAGCGCTCAATTCATATGGATTCTTTTTACGATCTCTTTATGAACTTTTTGAAGCCTTAGTTGCGTAGCTGTCTATAAAGGGACAGAAATCTCTCAGATTTCATAAAAAAATATCGGCCCCACTTTATATTAGGTGGCCTTAAGTACTATGTACTTACATCAAAAATAAGTACAATGTACTTACCGTGTTCAAATTCTATTGCAAAACACCTTTGCTGATATTGATGTGGGATACGGGTATAGGGACAGGTGTGCTGATATGGGTCAGTTTAAGGGTAGAGTTAGGGACAGGTGTGGTGATATAAGTCAGTTCAAGGGTAGGGTTAGGGACAGGTGTGGTGATATGGGTCAGTTTAAGGGTAGGGTTACGGACAGGTGTGGTGGTATGGGTCAGTTTAAGGGTAGAGTTAGGCACAGGTGTGGTGGTATGGGTCAGTTTAAGGGTAGAGTTAGGGACAGGTTTGGTGATATGGGTGAGTTTAAGGGTAGAGTTAGGGACAGGTGTGCTGATATGGGTCAGTTTAAGGGTAGGGTTAGGGACAGGTGTGGTGATATGGGTCAGTTTAAGGGTAGGGTTACGGACAGGTGTGGTGGTATGGGTCAGTTTAAGGGTAGAGTTAGGCACAGGTGTGGTGGTATGGGTCAGTTTAAGGGTAGAGTTAGGGACAGGTTTGGTGATATGGGTGAGTTTAAGGGTAGAGTTAGGGACAGGTGTGCTGATATGGGTCAGTTTAAGGGTAGGGTTAGGGACAGGTGTGGTGGTATGGTTCAGTTTAAGGGTAGGGTTAGGGACAGGTGTGGTGGTATGGGTCAGTTTAAGGGTAGGGTTAGGGACAGGTGTGGTGGTATGGGTCAGTTTAAGGGTAGGGTTAGGGACAGGTGTGGTGATATGGGTCAGTTTAAGGGTAGGGTTACGGACAGGTGTGGTGGTATGGGTCAGTTTAAGTATAGAGTTAGGCACAGGTGTGGTGGTATGGGTCAGTTTAAGGGTAGAGTTAGGGACAGGTTTGGTGATATGGGTCAGTTTAAGGGTAGGGTTACGGACAGGTGTGGTGATATGGGTCAGTTTAAGGGTAGAGTTAGGGACAGGTGTGCTGATATGGGTCAGTTTAAGGGTAGGGTTAGGGACAGGTGTGGTGGTATGGGTCAGTTTAAGGGTAGGGTTAGGGACAGGTGTGGTGGTATGGGTCAGTTTAAGGGTAGAGTTAGGGACAGCTGTGGTGATATGGGTCAGTTTAAGGGTAGAGTTAGGGACAGGTGTGGTGATATGGGTCAGTTTAAGGGTAGAGTTAGGGACAGGTGTGGTGATATGGGTCAGTTTAAGGGTAGGGTTAGGGACAGGTGTGGTGATATGGTTCAGTTTAAGGGTAGAGTTAGGGACAGGTGTGGTGATATGGGTCAGTTTAAGGGTAGAGTTAGGGACAGGTGTGGTGGTATGGGTCAGTTTAAGGGTAGAGTTAGGGACAGGTGTGGTGATATGGGTCAGTTTAAGGGTAGGGTTAGGGACAGGTGTGGTGATTTGGGTCAGTTTAAGGGTAGAGTTAGGGACAGGTGTGGTGATATGGGTCAGTTTAAGGGTAGAGTTAGGGACAGGTGTGGTGGTATGGGTCAGTTTAAGGGTAGGGTTAGGGACAGGTGTGGTGATATGGGTCAGTTTAAGGGTAGAGTTAGGGACAGGTGTGGTGGTGTGGGTCAGTTTAAGGGTAGAGTTAGGAACAGGTGTGGTGATATGGGTCAGTTTAAGGGTAGAGTTAGGGACAGGTGTGGTGATATGGGTCAGTTTAAGGGTAGAGTTAGGGACAGGTGTGGTGGTATGGGTCAGTTTAAGGGTAGGGTTAGGGACAGGTGTGGTGGTATGGGTCAGTTTAAGGGTAGGGTTAGGGACAGGTGTGGTGGTATGGGTCAGTTTAAGGGTAGAGTTAGGGACAGGTGTGGTGGTATGGGTCAGTTTAAGGGTAGGGTTAGGGACAGGTGTGGTGATATGGGTCAGTTTAAGGGTAGAGTTAGGGACAGGTGTGGTGGTATGGGTCAGTTTAAGGGTAGGGTTAGGGACAGGTGTGGTGGTATGGGTCCGTTTAAGGGTAGGGTTAGGGACAGGTGTGGTGGTATGGGTCAGTTTAAGGGTAGGGTTAGGTGTAAGAAAGTGCCAACTGTCTTTTTAAAAATGTAAGTATAATTTAACAACATGTATGTACACAATAAGTGCATTGTATCAAATTATTAATTAAAAAGGTAAGTACATAGTAGTTAAGGCCACCTAATATAAAGTGGGCCCAAAATATCTTCATTTGTGTTTTGAAGATGACCAAAAGTATTACATAATTGAAACAACATTAGGATGAGTTGTCAATAACAGAATGTTCATTTTGGTGAAGGATAATGTTGACACACTGATCTTAAAATAATTGTAAATAAATAAATCTTGCTTTGTGTATAACTTCAGAAATCCTATTAACTTGCTAGTCGCTCTGCTCAACTAGTATAATTAAAGCTCTAAAGTCTCTAAAGAAAAAATATTGAGGTGGAAATGTTCAGAGGTTCCTAATTTTACTCTAGAATAGGAAATATGTCCGTTTATGTGTTACACTATATAGACTTGTTAAGTTATTATACAAGTACATAATTTATTTTAACAGCCTTCATGAGAAATGATGTAGCAGCCCTTCTAAAAAGCACAAAGAGAGTAAAAAAGTGACAAAGATGGGTCACACCTGACGCGGAGAGGTTGAAAAATCAGCGCACCTTTTGAATCCTCACCCGTGTGTACATAGATAGATTGGCAAAGCAGTTTGTTCTACCAAATTTAACAATGATATATCATTATCACAACTTTCGAGGGAGATCTATAAAATCAATGGCTCCACAAGTTGAGCGGGATTAGTATTACTTACATGCTGAGAGGGTGTTAAAGCTCTCGGGTATGGATCGGAGTGGCGGCTCGGATCAATGGCATTTGTGGACACTAAGCTCAATAACAAGTCCTTCCAAGAACTGGAAGAGGAAGAAGAAAGAAAAAGATGTGAAAAGCAAATTTGCCAGGAGAGGAGCTAATATCCTGTATGCGCTTGGCTGAATATGAGCAAAGGAAAGAGGAGCAGGAAGAGAGAGAAATAGAGGCAGTGAAGAAAGAGAGAAGGAGAGAGAGAGCCAAGGGGTGCGTGTATGGATTCCTTTCCTTTTAATTGTATCAATAGAGATCTAGGTGACGTTATTGATAACATGCCTTCATGGGTATTGGCAGATGGACAAAACAAATTCATTGAACCATCAGTGTGAATCAGACCTGCTGTGCTGCCCCTCAGTACCTAGTGAATGGTGACTGATCTGTCGTTTGAGATGTATATACAGTGCACACCATCTTTTTAGAGAAAAGTGAAATGTGTACGCTCAAACTGAAGGTAATGGTTGACGAAATTCAGACAGACAGACATTCCACGCGCCGAGTTCTCTATCTGTCTGTGCGTGTTCGGATAGAAGGTGAGAGGGGATGTGCAGATGCTGTAATTGGATCTGCAAAAGTCAAATTTCCTGTTTGGTGCTGAAGTCCTGACAACATGACAAAGGATGGCGTGTTTAGATAATGGAGATGTTTGCCCATAGGGATAGCATTAATCATGGGAAGAATGACCAGGAGCAGCCTCAAGATGAAACAAGGTAAGCAGGACTGATCCATCACACGCTGCTCTTCCACAAATGTTCAGTTCTGGATAGTTAAAGTCCTTCTGAGGAGTCCTTTTCTGGAATTGTTGTGCCCAGAGACCAGATATCAATAGTTACTTTTAATGATCAATATTAGCCCGATGAAGACTTGAGAGGTGAAAATACAACACACGTGAATGGGATCGAATTTTGAAGGCCATAAGTTCAGCCATTAAGCACTGAACTGGACTAGATCCAAAAAGCAACAGTATGAACACAAAGGGGTCTTAGACCACATTCCTACTTAACGGGATAGTTAGTAAAAAATGAAAATGACTCTATGATTTACTCACCATCAAGCCATTGTAGGCGTATATGACATTCTTCTTCAAACTAATACTCATAATACTAATCAGAGTAATATATTTTTTTTAAAAATACCCTGGCTCTTCCAAGCTTTATAATGGCAGTGAATGGCAGTCCAAAATTTGAAGACTAAAAGAAGTGAAGCCATCCATTATAAAAGTAATCCATACAAGTAATGAAACCTTCTGAATGGAATCAATGGGTTTGTGTAAGAAAAATATCCATATTTAAAACTTTATAAAGTAAATGATCTAGCTTCCGCCAGAATGTCCTTCATATTCGTCTGAAAGAATATTACACCTAGATGGCTTGAGGGTGAGTAAATCATGTGGTAATGTTAATTTTTGTGTTAACTATCCCTTTAAGTGGCCCAAAAAAGATCTGAGTCCTCTTTCAGGGACAGAGACAGTGTGAACGTAAAGAGAACTGGGCTCTTTTTCACTTTTTCACTACTGGGTTCACCATTTGGTCCACTTAAATGAGTCTGAGTTCAGTTCTTTTAAAGAGTATGTGTGTCCCAAATTTGAAAACCCCCTTCATTTGTTATAGCAGAGGTGCTACATGGGCACCCACTGTCCTGCAAAGTTTATTTCCAGCCTTCTTCAGCACACCTCCCTGTATATTTTCAACAAGTGAGCCTGAAGATTAGGTTTTGGAGCTAAACTCTGGAAGACCAGGAGCAGGGTTAAAGACCTCTGTGTTATAAGCTACTCTACTGTGTCTGTATATTAAACTATACACAATATCAGCCTGATTTTGGCACAATCTATTTTCACAATGTAGGGTGTCGTGGTGATTCGTAAACAACGATGGACGTTGAGGCAAAATAATCTTTCATTTTATCTCGTTTATATGTATCCTAGTGGATGACAACTGACGTTTCAAGATGTCCCGACAGAAAGACAGTGTTTTGGGGGTTTTTTTTTTGGTCCATACACAGCTTTCAAACATGGCAAGACGAAAGAGAGAGAGAGACGATGGATGGTATTGGTGCTGCTAGGTGGAATTATGCAGTGGAGGAAAGGTTTTTGCCAACAATGAGTGAAAAATTATAACATTATCGATGAAATCATGCATATTGTTGAAGACATCAAGTGACGATTGGTCGGTAAAGAACAATTAGTCTGACATGTTGCATTTAGACACATATCATACACTCTTAAAGGGTTAGTTCACCCAAAAATGAAATTGATGTCATCAATGACTCACCCTAATGTCGTTCCACACCCGTAAGACCTCCGTTCATCTTCACACACAGTTTAAGATATTTTATATTTAGTTTATATTTATATTTATATATTTATATTTAGTTGTTATCTAAGTGTATGCACACTATACTGTCCATGTCCAGAAAGGGAATAAAAACATCATCAAAGTAGTCCATATGAGACATCAGTGGGTTAGTCCATATGAGACATCAGTTAGTTAATTAGAAGCTCTTGAAGCATCGAAAATACATTTTGGTCCAAAAATAACAAAAACTACGACTTTATTCAGCATTGTCTTCTCTTCCGCGTTTGTTTTCAAACTTTAAATAAAGATTCAAACGGTCATGAATCAGTGGATTGACTCAAGATTTGAATCGTGTGCCAAACTGCTAAAATCACATGATATTTGCGATACGAATCATGAAGAGGTCTTACGGGTGTGAAACGACATTAAGGTGAGTCATTAATGACATCAGTTTCATTTTTGGGTGAATTAACCCTTTAAAATATTCTTCAGGCATTGATGGTTCTGTAAAACCGTTGTTTAAAAGGTTCTTTACGATGGAAAAGGGTTCTTTAGATGATTAAAATGTTCTTCACACTGCGCAATGAAAGCTTCTTTGAGGAACCAAAAAGTGTTATTTTATGTTATCCTTTATTTTTAAGAGTGTAGCGGGCCTACCTCATTCTCTGTTATGCTCCCTTTTCTGAGGTGATAATCCAAATCAGATGTGAAAAAAAGAGGAATTGTGTTTTACATGTAACCCTAATAACTATAATTTTTATAATGTTTTGAGACCCTTAAGTGAAGAAAAGGTCCTTTTGTAAAAGCATAAGACGGCGAAGACAGAAAATAAATGAATCGCAGCATTTCTTAGATCATTCTAATATTTGATATTTGCTAACATCGACTACAATGAAGTCCTTGAATTAGATTAATAAGAGAACTTGACAAGGGCAGATAAACTGTTTTCACAAAATACTGCCGAGATGAGATTTCACTATTCTGAAGATAATTTGCTCTATTAATTATGAGTTTTACATTTGTAAAGCCCCAGATCAATCACCGGCTCTAAAGCACGAGTGGCTCCGATTTGCATATAAAATGCATTTCTCCATCTGTCAAGTCACTCCGAGTAAGAAGCTTTTCTTTTTCTCTCCTTTTTTTCCCTTTTTGTTGGGGACCGGTCTGTTTGCTCTTTGATTACACATTCAAACACTGACCAGGCGCTTGTCCAAACAGCACTACTGGAGAGCGGCTAGTGAAGTGTAGTCAAACATCTTCGTCCCTGGAGTACAGCGGCGCATCACTGCGACGGGGTGCCCTCACACGCGGAGAACAACACGAACGCGAGAGACGCTCGGGAAAAACGCGCGAAAGCAGGCCCTAAAAGAGTTCTAATGAGAGACTCATAACTACCTCAAATGGGGCCGGTCTCTGCACCCATGTTTTGATGAAGATGGGAGGTGGAGTGAGCAAAAAGAAAAGGTGGCGTAATTAAACAGCCTAATGAGTTTGGGGGTCTTTTGTCAGTGCCGAGGGTTCTTAAAGGAGGGGGTATTTTATGGCTGGAAAATCTTCTCTTTCAATACTGTCAAAGAAGTTTCTTGCAGAGTAGTTATCACAGCATGTCAAATTGCTCTAGCTCGAGAAATAATTTGGATTTTTTTCCCCTCACAGAGTGCTCCGAAACAAAAGGCACCCCTCTGGTCTAATTTGCCTTGGTAGGGTCCCTCCGGGTGGGGGGTCCGCATGGACAGAGAGAGCCCTGTCTCCTCACTGGAGGATTAGAGGGCCGGGAGGGGGCGAGGTGAGGAAGGGGTGTCACAGTCCCCTTGCAATTTCACCCAAAATGCTGCAATTGTCTCTGAGCTCGAACAGGGCAGAGCAACAACGCTCATTTTCCCCTCCATTCATTATCTCTCCTGTATTTACTTATCTTTGTCTCAAAATGGAAAAAAATCAAAGTGTTTAAAGGGCCTCTTTCATGTGGAGAAAGGTTTTTAACAGCGAATTTCACTCTGACACGGCTGTGTTAAAGCCAAGGGAACGCTTATGCTCGGAAGACAGTATGAATAGCAAATGAGTACTTTTCTACTTTTCTTTGGTATTATATACTGAATTAGATCCTTGATTTCTTCAAATTACATTTCCCAAGGGCCCCCCGTATAATGTGCTCCTTTTGGGCTGCGATGTACAATTTTATGGTGTCAAATTAGCACAAAGAAAATTACACCATTCTTCCCGGAGAAGGCGCCTTACTTGGTATTTTTTATACCTCGTGTGCCACATCTTTTAATGATTTATATATTTCTTTGAAAATAATTCCCCTCATCAGGCATCCTTGGCTCAAGAGCGTTTGGCAGGAGCTTATAAAAGTGAACTAGCTGTACTGGATTTACATGCTAATAAATGCAGGCCAAGGGGAAAAATATATCCTTCTCTGTTTACAATAAAATAAACTTAATTGACATTGTCATTCCAAATGAACGTCAGAGGCCAAATGTTCAATAGCAGCCGGCACCACTTTGCTGTTTTTTTTTTTTTTTTTTTTTTTTTTTTACTTTCGCGAATGATTTCCAAGAAATTATTGCTGCCAGCCTCATGCTAGCAAGATTAAAAGCATGATTTTTGTGGCACTGGAGACGTGGAGACAATATCTTAAACTTGGAACGAACACAAACTTTTTCTTTTTTTCCCGAGGAAAGAGTTACACACTCTTTGAAGTGCTCAAGTTCTGCCTGGTCTGACGAATTTCAGGATGCTAGCGTAGCATCAATATCCGAGCGAGTGCTAGTATACTTTCTAAATTGCAAATTCTCAAGAGAACCACGTCTTCAACAGGTGCCCCGCGTTTGTCTAGCTCTCGGTGCGCACTCTTTATCGGAGGTGTTTATGACAAAAATTTGAATGTGTACAGTTAAAAGGTCCCTTTCCTTCCCCTGATTTCCATTTGCACGCGGAGCCAAGTGAAATAGAGTTTGTCTCTTATCTTTTCAAAGCCGGATGATTCTGTTTTTGCTTCATTATTGTATTTATGCTGAAACGTGTTGGCTGTTCCACTACGCTGAGGAGGTCTGAATCTTCAAAGACGGACCTTGAAATTGAATGGTGGATGGAGCTTGAGCTAGCATGAACAATGTTTAATTCTACAAAGAGGGAACGTAATAACAATACACCTTCCTGTGAGAAACCGAAGGCCAAAAGAGTAATGAGTTAAAAGAATACAATTTAAAACACTTCTATCTCCAATAACAAATGTGCTGCACGGAATAAAATGCCCACGTTTGCTCCTTTATTGTTTCGTCTTGAAGACAATGGGGGAGTATTTTGTGTCGGGTTTTGGAAAAAATCTGGATACTCTTGATGGAGAAAGAAAGAGAAAAGCGAATGTCTTTGGATGCCACCGTATCACAGTGAAAAGGGGAATCATTTATCGGTGAGAGCTGTGACTTTAAAAACCCTTGTCACGGCCACCCACAAACCCTTGCGGGAGTGAACTCTGCAAAACATTTTCGTGAACAATTAAATTTTTCCCCATCCAACTTAATTACTGCTATTCCTGTAGTAATACGTGGCTGATTTGAGAGACATAATTAGGTGGGATATTGAGGCAGACCTCTGGGGTCCCAGACCTTGTGGATCAGAGAGAATGAGCGAAAGAGACAGAGATATAGAAAAATAGATAGTTAGATGGAGAGCGAGAGAGAGAGATAGAGAGATGCCATATTCTCAAATTATTCTGGGGGGCGAGTGCTCCCAGGCAGCTTATTCAGCTAAGGCCTGGTAATTAAATTATAATTTAACCTGCTGACTCTAGAGCAAGAAGGCCCCGGCTGGGCTGGGGGTGGGAGATCACTGACAGGATTTATACTTAATGAAATAATAAAGCAACAGCGGCAGCAAGACTGCTCACACGAGTCAGGATACGCTCAGTGTTTACGTTTGTGTGTGTGTGCATAAAAGTTTGTGTATTTGTTTTAGCTATAACTGCAGGTGCCTATTTTTTCCCCCCATTGTTCTGTTCTCGTCTGCCGGTAGATATCACATTCCCTCCGTCTTCCTCCCGGGGTGAGATTAAGGGAAACGACATTAGGAGAAGTGTGAGAGAAAGAGATCGTGCACAGCGCCATTTCAAGGCAGCGCCTCTTGTCCACGGCAGAGACTGGTAAGATGGACTCCCTCCTCAGTGTTAGCGCTCACTAACCCAGCCTCTGGCTCATTAACCCCCCCTACTCACCACACACACACACACACACTGGCCCAGCACTGGTCTGCCTGATGGACAGCTCTAGTTAGCGGTCCCTATGAGCACAGGGAGAGAGAGTGGCGAATGACTGGAGCGCAAATGACAGGTGCAGTTAAAATGGTGAGGCGCAGAAAGGCTGCAGAGCGGCTGGAGTTTAGTTAGTTTCTCTTCCATTTCTCTTCTTTTTCTGACAGGAATTAAAGAAACAGTGAAAGAAAATGTAAGTCCTTTTATCCCGCACGAAAGTCATTTTTCAGTAACATCATAGAGTGATGGTATAAGATGGAAATGCCATGGTACTTTATGATTACTATATTCATAAACCATGCAATGGGGCCCCATTCCTGAGACATTTGAAAATCACTTTTGTACGTGTTTTTTTATTTTTTTTAAGAAAATTGGTGAACGTCACGTGAACAAACAGGAAAACAAGTCTCATCGCATCCTCTTGTTAGAGAAAGCCTTAACAACAGTATGAAGTGACTGTGAAATCTTTGGACTTTCAAGGTAATCAGCAAACCAAGCTTGTTTTATTAAATTTTTATATCTGAATGTTAGTGATAAGAAGAAGAAGAAAATGTAAGAAGAGGCGAATCTCTGTACTAGCATTGGCACTGCTAACATACAGCGTAATGTATAAAATTCAAGATATGGTGCAAATGCCCCTCTATGAATATATATATATAGTGGTAAAGTGGTATAGTAAAGGTGCACTGTGTAAATTTTAGCAACATCTAGTGGTGAGGTGGCAAATTGCAACTGCTCACTGCTCACCCCTCCCTTTAAAAGCACATAGATTAGCTATGGTGTGCGACACAGGACAAGCATGTTGTCGTCTGAGAAAGCAGAAAGTATCTAGTGCTCTGTAGGGCAGTTTGTCCGTTCATGGCTACGGTAGAAACATGACAGCACAAAATGGCGACTTCACTGTAAGGCAGGGGTGGGCAATTCCAGTTCTTCAGAGTTTAGCTCCAACCCTGATCAAACACACCTGAACCAGCTAATCAGTGTCTTCAGGATTACTAGAAGGCTACAGGCAGGTAAGTTTGATCAGGGTTGGAGCTAAACTCTGCAATACAGTGGCCCTTTAGGACTGGAATGCCATCCCTGCTGATTCATTGGCCCTGTCCCAAAGGGCACCCTAAACTGGAAATCTTCCTATGAATCTGCACGTTTGTGATGTAACGCTGCTTTGACTGTCAGGAAGAAGTCTCTGCAGCAGACAATGCACATACACTGCTTATTACACACACAGGGATGCACAGCAGCATACAAACATTTTTAACATTTTACATAATATATCTACATGTCATAATGGATAGTCATTGCATGTATCAGAACTAGCCCTACCTATTTGCAGTAATGACGAGCAAGCAGGCATCACTGGACGAGCAGATCTGTTTCCTCTCTGGAGAAGCGTTCAGTCTTTTATTACACTTTACGCCCAAAACACACCCATGACTCATTAAGAGACTAGGTACAAAACCTTTAGACCAGGCACACCGACCATTTTTACCATTGTTAAAGGGGGGGTGAAACACTCAGTTTCAGTCAATCTCATGTCAATCTTGAGTACCTATAGAGTAGTATTGCATCCTTCATATCTCCGAAAAGTATTTAGTTTTATTATATTTATAAAAGAAATATGGGCTGTACCGAGTCTTTCCGGAAAAAAACGAGCGGCTGGTGGCGTATCGTGTGGGCGGAGCTAAAGAATGACGAATGCGCTAAGCGGTGACGTCCTCAAGCGTGGAGAAACCCATAGCTTAAATTGGCAATAAATTTGCCATAGCAATAAATTGAACAGGAGAAACAGCAACAGCAGGACGTCCGTCTCTGTGGTATGTACTGTATTTAGTGGCCTGTCAACATTTGTGTGTGTTTACTCGCAGTTTATGAGGACATGATTCGGTTTATGGACTATTGTATGCGACTAAACCTTAGCAGTAGCAAGCAAAACGGTTTTGCACGTCAGACTAGTGTAACGTTATACATAGAACAACAATGGAGTAACCGTTAGCGCATTTGAATGACGAAGCACGCGATCGTGCCGTTTACTGATGTTTACTCACGCGACGATAGCCAACAGCAGAGACATTTGAAGCAGTTTTACTCACCGGCTGCTTCCAAAGCAGGACCGAACCTTTATCGCTGGGACCGCTCCGTCAAAAACACACTTCTTTGGGAGGATTTGGTGAAGTCCTGACAGCAGTGACTTGCTGTGCTGAAGCGTTGAAGTCGCTTGATGTCACCCATAGGAATAAAGTGGAGCGCGGCGGGAGTGTTTATGGGCGTGCATTTTCTCTCTCGCTCTAGTCACGCGCGCACGCGCGCACCCTACCGGGAGAAGAGCCCGTACGGCCCATACAAGGACCTTCCGCTCTATTAACGTCAAGTCGAGCCATACTCGAAAAAAACTCTCCGAAACTTGTGAGAAACCGGAAGGAGTATTTTTGACACAGAAATACTCTATCAAACGTCCAACATTAGTTTTTGAAACTTTGTCTATGTTTAGGATGGGAATCCAAGTCTTTAACAGTGTAAAAAGCTCAGTATGCATGAAACAGCATTTCACCCCCCCTTTAAACTAGCAAAAGTCGATTTGAACATGCCTTGAGGTGCCCTGCTGACCCATGTGCTCTAGATACCTTCTTAGTTTTATAAGTACAATTCTAATTTGTTTCCCCATCATTTCATATTTCTCCAGTCAAGTATTTTTTATATTTAAAACATCAACCTCGTTATTAATCATATTATTTATGCAATTGTAATTGCAGTGTTAACGCATTTGTGCCACCCCTTAAACACATCTATGCCCCTTCAGATGCAGCTTCTGTGCCACCTCTGCAATGCAAAGATGTGTTTTGTTAATACTGATTGAAATTTGATTGGTAACAGCTCTATAGCGTCTTAGTATGCTGTTTGAATAAATTGATTAAATGTAAGAATTTGACATGAAAGATGATTTAATAAGGTTAGAAAAGGTGAAAAATGTCCTTGGAAATCAATTTAAGTAGGCAATTATCGCCCCTTAATGGAAAAGATAATTTTTGTCACTGATGTACTCCCAACTTATTAAGCGAATTGTATTGCTTTAGCAATGAATATTTTTGTGGTGTGTTTGCTTTTAAGCACCTGACTGTTGTAGAGCCTGCTGTAGAAAACAAAGCCGCAGTGTCCATACAATTGCTGTGTGAATGTTTTCATGTTTTGGTGGCCCCTTTGCTCGGCTGTGGCTGTGATGTTTTGATTTCTCTCTCTCTCTCTCTCTCTCTCTCTCTCTCTCTCTCTCTCTCTCTCTCTCTCTCTCTCTCTCTCTCTCTCTCTCTCTCTCTCTCTCTCTCTCTCTCTCTCTCTCTCTCTCTCCCTCTCTCTCTCTCTCTCTCTCTAGCAGCTGATTTGCATCTTTCAGCTCACCTCCTCACCCAATCTCTCTTCCACTTTTTTATCTGTGTCTGCCCACCACCTTCAGTCCAGCCTCATGTATAAAGTAATCAGATTTTCCCAGCAGCTCCTGGATAGAAAGAGATGGATATGAGAGAAAGGATGGATGGGAATGGGGAGAGATGGAGGGGACTTAATAGATCAATTTATGCTGCTCTGGAGAGGGATGGGTCGGGCCAAGACTTTTCTTTCTTTCTTTCTTTCTTTCTTTCTTTCTTTCTTTCTTTCTTTCTTTCTTTCTTTCTTTCTTTCTTTCTTTCTTTCTTTCTTTCTTTCTTTCTTTCTTTCTTTCTTTCTTTCTTTCTTTCTTTCTCTCTTAAATTTGTCTTGCGCTCAGTCTGTCTCTCGTGAAAGTTTGTTGACAGGGCTTCCCTCAAAAGACCGTCTTTAAGCTCGGCACACACCGCCTGTTCTCTTTGTGCGATTTCATATGTGCAAATAAACAGCATGAGCGAATGTGTAGGTGAGATGTGCTGTGGCTAAACGCACACACACACACACACACAAGCCGCGTGTTGATGCTGCCATTATTCTGAACTTCCCTCAAACGCACTTGAATATTTTTCAGCGAGAAGGTGAACAGCACCATTATCATTCACGCCACCCCCAGCGTTCATTATCCATAGCCAGCGTTCAATGCCGGGCCTATCTGATGATTATTAAAAGGATTATCAATGGCAGAGTTATAATTAGCGGTAATGGAAGGCGAGCAGTTGCCTCTGACATAGTAATTATTGATGCAGATCAGAGGGGATTAAACTTCATAATGTAGAGATTGCTCTGAGGCAAAGTGACGTGGTGCTTTCTGATCTTTTGGAATTTGCTGAGTTCTCAGAGAAATATAGCAGAGAATTGCAAAGCCTCTCTTTGTCTTTATCTCCTCTTGACTATTTGAGCTTGTGAGATTTCAGCAGGCAGACAGCTTGTCTTCAGGCCAGCGACAAGCACGGCGAAACCACTCACCGCCGGGCCCTTTCTCATCAGAGAGAATACTTGAATGGCAAATTACTTTACACTCAAATACGTTCTGCCAGGCCTATCGGCTGTGCAAGAGAAGACATTTTCACAGCATTGCCAGTTCCTGACCAGATTAGTGAGAAAAGCAGTTGAGTTTTTTTCTTGTTGTTGTTGTCGACGTCGCTTTGCTTCTTTTTTAGCTCTTCAGCTGTGTCATTGCCCTATCACCAATCCACACCGCTGTAATAAATCTGCAGATTTTACAATCAAATCATTTTTTTTTTGCTTTCCGTTATTTTTTTTCCGCTGTGCCGCCATGCAGAAATCAAGCATTCAAAGAGTGCGTGACATTGTTGAGATCTCTTTTGAAGGAGACACATGTGAGTCTTTTTTCTCAGAAGAAAAATATGAGAATGAGAAAGATGAAGTGTGTAATTTTTTCACAATTGCAAAAAGAACTGTTTTCAAATAACTTGTCCAAGCGTTCCCTAGCCTGCCATGGGAGCAGTGTAGGGATGGGTGTGTGTGTGTGTGTGTGTGTGTGTGTGTGTGTGTGTGTGTGTGTGTGTGTGTGTGTGTGTGTGTGTGTGTGTGTGTGTGTGTGTGTGTGTGTGTGTGTGTGTGTGTGTGTGTGTGTGTGTGTGTGTGTGTGTGGCCTATCTATTCATTTGTCTAAACAAAAACAAAAAAACCGCAATGACTTGAAAACACACAATTTTGAATATTGGGTAGCTTAACATCTACAATTTCAGTCCTGCTATCATAATAAACAAAAGAAAAAGCATCATTAATAGAATTTAAAAAGGTGTCAAGCATTCAGTATCAGCAATGAAAAAAAGAATATATGTTTCTTAAATTAATGGATATAAGATGTTTGTTTGTTTTTTTGCAGTATTACCGCATTTATTGTATTTTCTGATCAAACAAATGTGGAACATTAAAAAAACATACAACACACTTCTGCTGCTATATGGGTAAAGTTAGGGACAGGTGTAGTGTAAGGGAAATGTAAACAGTGTAATTACAGATATTAATTACAGATGTAATTACATGCAGGTAATTTTTTTAATGTAAGTACAATGTACAAACAGTTATGTACACAATATGTGCAATTTATCAAATGATTAATATAAATTTTATTACATAGTAGTTACAGCCACCTAATACAAAGTGGGTCCAAAAACGTCATACAAACACACACACACACACACACACACACACACACACACACACATGTTGGTCTATGTGGTTTACAGGGACTCTCCATAGGCGTAATGGTTTTTATACCATACAAACCGTATTTTCTATCCCCTTACACTGCCCCTGCCCCTAAACCTACCCATCACAGGAAACATTCTGCATTTTTACTTTAAAAAAAAATCATCATTTAGTATGTTTTTAAGGCCATTTGAATTATGAGGACATTTGATATGTCCTCATAAACCACATTTATAGTGTAATACCAGTGTAATACCTATGTAGTTATACAAATTTGTGTCCTCATAAACCACATAAACAGGCTCACACACACACACACACACACACACACACACACACACACACACACACACACACACACACACACACACACACACATAAAATTTTTGACGGAATGAAACTCTAAGCAGTTTAATTATAGTTGACTCTGTGTATTAAGCTGGGGGTAACACTTTATTTTAGGGTTTAATTCTCTCTATGTACCAGTTGCTTATTAGCATACATATTATTGGCTGTTTATTAGTACTTATAAAGCACATATTAATGCCTTATTCTGCATGACCATATTCAACATCCCTTAATCCTACCCCAAACCAAAACTTAACAACTACCGCGCTTGTATTACGAGCAGTAATTAGGAGTTTATTGAGGTGAAAGTCATAGCTATTAGTGAATGTGTGTTCTCCATACTAAAGTGTCACCAAGCTGCGATAGAAAAAGCATCCAGAAAATTACACAAAAGTCTTAATAGTAGAAACAACTAAGATATTAAAGAGTCTCTGTCACTCCATAAACCGATTTCACAAAGCTCACAGTAGCTTACGCTCAACAATATGGCCTCTCTTCATGTGGTCTCTTGACTGACAGGATGAGTATTTGTAGAATTGGGCCAGTGGTCAAGCAAAGCTTATTTGAAAAAATGTCGAGGGCACGGAGGAACATCTGTTCCTATCAACGGCGTCTTCCTGCATTCTAGGCCCTGTCTGTGTTATTCATGCAATATTTAGATGACAAGCCCAACAGGAGAGCTGCTGTGGAGATCCGTGCGCTATGGTGAGGCTGTATACCTAGTATCTGATTTCTTGTGCGTCAGAGTGATGGACGCCGAGCGTCTCACTCTCTCTACAGACTGATGGTGGCACAGTGAGTGTATTCACAGGCAGTCCGTCTCTATTGCAGCTGTGTCATGTGGTATGGAGGAGATATTTTTGCTCTTAAGTGCTTTCTTATGTGAGAGATGCGACCAATGCATCAGCAATAATGTTTGATTAAGGATTGCTGGAAAGAAAGCACTTTTTATAGTGCTTTATTGATTGTACACAATTTGCCGCATGCAGAACATTACCTGAGATATGATGAGTATCTAAGCATGCCCTGATGAATATGTTTTACAGTAGCACAGATTATCTCACAAGCGTAATAATTAGCTCTGAACCGTTTCCATCTTCCTGTTGATTTATGCCAATACATTTCGTCGGTCTGATCCATCTCAGTCAGCTATTCTCAGGTTTAGCAGCACCTCTTCCCCTTTCAGTGCTAATCTGAATAACATCAGGCTTAGTGTGGTTGGAAAAGAGTGAAACGATGCTCAAAAATAACCCACTTTTCCCAAACACGGTTTCATATTCAGTAATTTTGTTCCTTTTTGTTTGTACTGGATGTTGCGGGAACACATACTATGTTTGTCTATTCTCGCTCTGTACGCGTGTGTGTTTTTCTCATTGGTTTTCTATTTCACTTGCTTACTGCACTATTGCTTTTAAAGACCTCCGCCCTTCGTTCATTCAAAGCCGTTGCTTGTTTTTGACAGACTTCTGTCTTCCGTCAACCCCGTCGCTGTAGCTCTGCGTCCCTAAAAACAAAGCCGCTGCTTGCTAAACAAACCCCTGTATGTCTGCTCGCTCGCAGAACACTGCGCATGTGGCGGCCTGCTTGATATCGCTCCCAGCGGTCCACATTCGCTGCTGTCGGGCTGCCGAGTTGCAAAGACGAGAGACAGAGAAAGCATGCACCTGCTGGCAAAACATTTGCGTGCGTGTGTGTTCCGCCGCTTGTCCGGTGCGCCACATTCACCGTACCTGTTGTAAACCATTAGGGGATGCTGCGGTCTCTCCGCGGCCGAGTCTCGAATGACACCCCGTGCTCCATATTACCATGTCTAACGTGCTGCTGATGACCCTGCTCATTTGCTCTAAATGCCTGGATTGCAGGAACATTAGGAATTGTTCACATGCGAAGGCTGTTGTCTATTGCAAGCAGGCTATTATGATAAGCAGGCCTAATGGTCGTTGTAATTTTTCATCAAACTGCTCTAATATGAGCGGGAACGGGCGGCTTATGAAGCCGGTCACGCAAAAAGCAGATGCGCCATAATGATGCTTCTATAATAACTTAAGAGAATGGTCTCATTTTCCCATGCGTTTTTATTTTCTAAGTGATATGGCGCCGTTTCTGAATCTCTCTCACCTTCCAAACATAACTTATTTAGAAATAAAACCAAGTGGCATTAATAACGCGTTAAGAGGGATGGAAATTTGTCTTGGAAATGTTTGAAGGATTGCTGCCAGGAGGGCTGGGAATTAAAATGGCCTCTGGTGCGGCACCACAGGATGGAGAGAGAGGCGAGAGGAATATTTCAAATAAGAATAATGTCATCATGGAACAATTTTCAACCCTATAAGGCCATAACACGCACACACACACACACACACACACACACACACACACACACACACACACACACACACACACACACACACACACACACACACACAAACACACAGAGAGAGAGAGAGAGAGAGAGAGAGAGAGAGAGAGAGAGAGAGAGAGAGAGAGAGAGAGAGAGAGAGAGAGAGAGAGAGAGAGAGAGAGATATTTCGTAGGCCTTCAAATGACACAATATAAATGCCCTGTCCCTCACGCCCGGCAGATGATGTCTGATATTCCATCCTTGTCGTTTTATTAAAGATTTAAACAGTTTTGCATCTCAAACAAATACCCGGCGACTGATTTCCCTGACACCGGCAGCCTCTTTTCGTCACCACACAACCTGGGAACGGAAACGGGGAGGGGGTCGGGGGGAAGAGAGCGCTATATTATATTTCCAAGTGTGTATTTAATAAATGTAAAGAATACATTATTTATATTATCAGTGCTAAAGGGCCCCAGTGTTAGATTTAGAGGAATATGACTCCTGTCAGATGAACGGGAAGATGGGAATAAAACGGATGCGGTGATGAGCGGGAGAAGCTGAATCTCATGACATTACCATTATGAGTCCTGTGACTATTAGCATGCGCCGAGGCTGTTCTTCACAATGTGATCTCTCCTTATTAGTATTAATAATAATGAGAATATTCTGCTTTAATATATCTGTATGTTCAAGCTCATATTAACTGCTTTTGTGAGGGAATGAAAAGATGACTTCTAATGACATCCACGCTTTTATTTCTCTCCCTTTCATCTCCAGTCTTTCAGCGACGACTTTATCGCTCTTGTCTTCGTGTCATTGTTTTATCAGCCGCCTTCGCCTCATTTCATCTCTCTGTCTCCTACTTTCTTTCTCTCTTGGCTCTCGATTCCCTCTAAATCGGTTACATTTATGACACGGGTCTCCGTGTTTGTAAGAAATATTTTTATTTATGCATTATTCTCCATCTTTCGTTCGCCCCCTCCCTCCCGTCCCCAGTCATGTGCTCAGATGGCGTTATCAATACCCATGTCACCGGTCTGACACCGCCCATGCCGTATCAATAAACATTTTACAAAGTCCGATTTTGCTGCATCTGAATTATTTATCGCGTGTGATAAGGGTCTATATTTTGTCGTAACCCAATCCTAAGTGGGGGATCTGGTTGCTTGTATGTTTGTCTTGGATCTTTAAAAGCAGCATCAAGAAGGGGTAGAAATCGACCAATTTGGCCAGCTCTGGTGCAGTCGTAGGGGAAGAGGCAGCGCTGGAATGATGGTGGAGGGCTGTCAGACCCAGCGACTCCCCCAAACTGGCAGTGACGTTCCGGGTTTGTCTCAAACTCAAAGGCCTGTCGCCCTATTGGAGGCGTCAGGCTGCAGTTCCACGCGGCCTGCCGCTGCTCCGAGAAATGTGCCATCTGCAATGACTGATCCTGTCAAGCCATCCGCGATCCCTTTGTCAGGCCATGCCGCAGCCTGACAAACACGGAGGTCACAGCCGACAAACAGATCCTGAATTTTTTATATCTAGTCAGCTACACTTTTAAGGAATTGCCTAGCTCAGGTGCAACGGCCAGAGACCGCGGAGGCCTTCTAATGGTGGTGATCATTATAAAGAAGAGTGTGAGTGACTGTTGGTCCAATTTCCCAATCTGCAATAAACAATAAACATCTCGAGACTCTCGCAGCCACAGTGTAAACACGATTAAAGACTTTGTTCCTCGCTCTCATAACGTCAGCTTGTCCCAGATTGTTCAGAGTCGTAGCGAGAACACTTAGCAGATAGGGCATGATTGCAGAAGCTGTGCTTTTGTTTGAGTAAATCGAGGACGATCTTAGCATGGCGAAAGAACTGTTGAATACATTAGAACTGAATGCTGGAGGGGGCCGCTCTTCAGCGGTACAGCTTAAGTGCTACTGTTGCAAACCCAATCACTTTGGCACACAGTTGGAGGGCCACTGTGGCTGTTTTTGAGACTAGCATTCAGTCAACACTTTTCAGATATCCCTCATCCCTTTAAACACTGCACATTATACTTTTTTGACTTATGCTGCTTGTTCCAGTTTGTATGTCTGAAACTTTTTTTTGGCCACTTGAAACCAATGTTTGCTTGGCCTGACTGAAGTTTTTACTTTATTTTGCATTTTATTAATTGTTATTTCACATTTATAAAAGAAGGAAAGTCATGCAACCACATGAATTTTAAAAAATAAAAAACATGCATTAGCTTATAAAGAAGTATGGCATGCCCTTGTTTAAAAAAGAAAAGAAAAGTGTGTTTACTTGTATTGCATATGTACTTTAATATGTACTATATTATCTTGTACACTCTAAACAATGCTGGGTTAAAAACAACCAAAGTTGTGTTGAAAATTGACAAACCCAGAAATTGGTTGTTTGGATGTGTCCATTCACTGGGTTCAAACAACACAATTTATTTTTTATTATTTTGTTTTAGAGTTTACATATAATATTAATGAAATAGTACATAAATAGTCCACTTAAGTTGACTTAAAGAGATTACATGACTGTTACAAACTTAAGTCACCTTTTAAGAAATGCATTTTGTAATAATGTAAAAGTTTTACCTTTAACTTAAAACTGTTGCATTACATTCACTTTGACCTTAAGTGTATTCTTTTAAAATATATTATTGTATATATTTTATAAGTTCTCTTTTTTTTTCACAAGGATAATTCTGTCCAAATGGATGTGATATCCTAAAAAACGAAACAGAAACAAATTAACTCTTGTGGTATGTGCAATTAGAACTGTATAATGTGATATAAATATTTTGGAGGCACAACTATGGAACTATAATTGAAAAGTGCCAAGTCCCTTTTAATACATGTTCACTAATATCAAAATCTCAGATGTTGTTTGTATGAATAAAAACGTTGTTCATTCCCACTCTTTTCCTTAATTTGTTTTCATCTACCTTATTATTCCTATAATATCAGTTTCTGCCATTTCATGTAGTGTTTTAAAGTGCAATTTTGACATCTAGCTTGTGCTACGTTTAAGAAAATATTTTCCTAAACAATGAAATTGATTAAAACGGTTACGCGAGACCACCGCGTCCTTTAGAAAGCGAAATAGCGTCTTCTCAAAAGCCTTTGATTTGATGTCGATTTGAAGGCAAAGTGATTGTCTGAAAAACATACAATTTTCACAAGCTCTGCGGTTTTTACAGGCAGGAAAAAGGGACAAAGGGGCCCGACGCCCAGCCAACAATTGGGCAATAAAGAGTCAAGTAGTTGTTGTCAAGACTCGCTCGTCCTCTTTGTGTTGGAAACACAAGAGGAGAGCGCATCATGAACTTCTCATCGGAGTTAGAAGTGCGAGTGTGTTCGTGTGTTGTTTGGCAGCGGAGGCAGCTAGTGTTCATTAGCACTGCTAGAATGCCTTGAGGCATGTTGAGGAGGGGAGGCCGAGGGGAGGGGGGTGCGGTTTGTATGGAAATTGACCAGTGTGCTGTAACTGTTCGCCTGGCGCAAGCCTTTGAAGTGGAGCTGTTCAACACTGCCGCTGTCTTTGTTCTTGGTAATTGCCTAAATGATCTCAGTGGAGTGTGGGGCCATGCTACAACTGAACTAATCCAAGGCCTGCCCAATAATTTGACAGAGAGCCCTCATCTCATCACACCCCCCTCCAAATGACTCCACCGACCACCATTCTGTTTAGTGTCTTTATTAGCCCATCCGAGAGAAAGGGGGGCTTGTTTTGTGTTTGCTGTCGGAACATGGGGCTTGCGTGTGCATCGCCGGGGCATAGCCACACGCTTAACCCCCCTTCCTCAACTTGTCTTATCCCTTCTCTGCCTTTCTCTGGCCATTGATATGGAAATGAGCCCAAGCTCCATTTGCAAATCAGGGAGGAATAATTAGTCCGGAGCACTTAGCAACAACAACAATAATACATGCCTCTGATCCGGGCTGAGCTGCCCTCTCTTTGTCGTTTAACCCGCCGCTGGCAATCGGACAAGCCCTGCCGTGATGGAGCCCCCCATGGGGAGGTGAAGAAGGGGGAGCGCTTGCAGGAGTACGGTGCAGGGGCAGCGCCGGAGCACGGGCAGGGTTCAGGAGGCCAGCGGAGCATGGAGCACAGCCTTCAGCAGAATCAGGCCTGGCCCACAGCCTGACGCCCAGAGCCCACGCTGGGGTCAACTTCACAGCGGCGCTCTCGCTCATGCTCCTGCTCTCTCTCTCGCTGTCGTGCGCACACACTCGCGCTGGTCGGGCCAGGGGGGCGCGCGCTTTACAGGAGCGAGGCTAATGCCTGCGCGGGCTGCTCGGGCGGCGTTTATCATTGCAGACAACAATCAAGGGTCTTTTCTTTCAGACACCGACGGATGATATCACTAGTCTGGCTTACAGTGGGGAGATCATTAAAACCCATATACATGCAGGACGGCGGTGGCACGCCGGGTTTGGGAGGAAGTCTGTCATGGTGTAATGAAGAAAGCCCCCACCGCTTCCCTGTTCTGGGACAGGACCAGTTGAGAGATATCAGGTAGACCAAGGTCCCGTATAAAAGCGGCCCCTATGAATTATAAATCATAGGCCACCAGAGCCACAGCCTCTGGGATGCTGAGGGGGTGAAGAGGGACATGTTCCCGGAACAAAGGACAGCCACGGGAGGGGTCAGGTTAGGTAGGGGGAGGGATGGCGGGCGGGCGGGATGATGGGGTGTCATAAGGCGAAGGATGATGAAGGACGCAATATTAAATATGTTTGTGTGCGTCTGTGCGCGTGCGTTAGGCTTGTTACCGATTGACTGTGAGAACAACATTTTAACCTAGTTGCAATTTAAAATGCAATGTGTCATTAAATGAGGAATGTGAATATCTAACTTTTTTAACCAACTTTTAAACCAAAACGTTCTATGTGCATTCTCACATAAAATGCGTGACCTTTTTTTCTTTATATATTTTACAAATCACCTTTAAGAATCTCAGTGGAAATTTAATACATAAAAATGCCTGGACTAGCTATCTGTACTTCCACATATTGATTTACACAGTGCTGATACTGGTATTTGGTGTATATGTATGTGTGTACATTACAGATGCCCTAAAGTATGGAAGCTTGATTTTGCCACAGAATAAAAAAGAATTTAATTGTGACTATACTGTAAAAAATTATTTAGAAAAAAAGTTACCTGGTTGCCTTAAAAATTTGAGTTCATTGAAATTAAAATTTTGAGTTAATACAATGAACATTTTTTGAGATTCGACAACCTTTATTAAAATATTATTAAATTTTTTTGCAAGCATATTGGGTAATTGTGTGTTTTATTTCTGATGACGCAGTGAAACATGCCAAATAGTGCTATTTTCATGATTTATCTTTTTTTTATGTGGTTCAGATACAGTAATATTTTGAGTTTCTATTTATTAAACTAATTTCCTTCATTGTATCAACTCAACGTTTTAATTTCAATAAACTCACAATTTTAAGGCAACCAGGTTACTTACTTTTTTAAGTTAAACCAACAAAAACCAACCAATTTTTTGTACAGTGTAAGAATTGCGTGATATAAATGTGCAATTGTGAGTCATAATATCGCAATTACCAATTTTTATTGTTTATTCTGTGGCGAGTTTATATCTTGCAAATCTTACTTTTTTCTCAATTCTGACTTTATAACAAGCAATTGCTAGATATAAAGTCAGAATTGCGGGTTAAAAAGTCAGAATTTCGTGATATAAAGAAATTATCTTTAAAATGTCTTATTCTGTGGCGAGAGTTCATATCTCGTAATTCTGACGTTTTTCTCAATGTTATGACTTTATAACATGCAATAGCTAGATATGAAGTCAGAATTGTGAGGCATAAACTCGTAATTCTAAGAAAAAAAATTCTGACACCCCCTCAGAATTGGACTTTATCCCCCGGTTTCACAGACGAGGCTTAAGCTAGTCCCAGACTAAAATGCACGTTTGAGCTGTTTTAAATGAAAGCTATTTTTGCGGACACATCTTAAAATATGTCGGTGCCATTGTTTCTGGCTCAAAATGCACACCAATATTGTTTTTTGATAAGTCACGTTCATAAAAATTTCCTAATTGAGCTAAGGCTGGAACTATAGTCCTGGCTTAATCTAAACCGTGAAACTGGGCCTATAACTCACAATTATACAATAAAAAGTCACAATTATCTTTTAAAATGTTTTATTCAGTATTGAAAACAAACTTCCATACTAAAGGGACATGGTGATGAAAAAAAAGAGATTGGTAGAAAAATTACATTTCAGTGCTTTGGTAGTCTACTGAGAAATGTTGCGTCCTCCATGAAAAGTTTGCGCGCAAAACATCTGTGATGGAGATAATATGATTTATAGGAGGAAAAACTACATTTCAGCAAATGCAATGTTTCTCAAGACAACTTTTGTGAGAGAATGCGAAGTTTTATAAAGATGCAATACTTTTGCGAGAGAACGCAAATGTTTTGCGAGAGAACGCAAAACCATTGAAATAAAACGTTCCGCCCATCACCATGTCCCTTTAGGGGCTACGAAGTACATGAACGCAAATCCTTGTTTATCACGCCAATAGGGATTTTCTTTCTTTTTGATTCATTTGGCTCAAACACACGGTTATCTACGATCTAAAGAAATCATCCTGTTTCATTTTATACTTCCAAAATAAAGCCCTGTTATTTCAAACTTGTTGAAAAGTGGCTGAAATATGTAGACTCGTCTGTGCTGTTAAAGCGTCTGTGCGATGAAGAATTTCTGTGAGGGTAGGTGTGTGTGTGTGAATGTCTGCAGAAGTCCGAGCGACCTGCTGGCTGAGGGTGTGTCTGTGCGTGAGCTCCGTAGGTGGTGGGCCTCCCGGTCTCCACTATTGGCCAGCAGGGGCTTGGCTTTGGCCCAGTTAGGAGTGGGTGAATGGAAATATAGTTTTTGGGGTCCATGCTGATGAAAGCTTGATTGATGTGGTGTCAGGCGCTCTGTGATGGATTAAATTGTGTGTGCAGACGGCTGTGGCCCCGGCCAGTCATGGCTGTTGCTGCTTTTTCTGCGAGCCACTGCCGCGGCAGCTTTAAGAAAATTTGATTTTCGCAGCTCAGAAACAAACCGCAGCCCCTTTCTCTCCGCTGCCTGACTTCCATTTAGTTTGAGAGTGCACAAGTGATTCTTTATTGGA
Source organism: Pseudorasbora parva (assembly GCF_024679245.1). Classification (NCBI taxonomy): domain Eukaryota; kingdom Metazoa; phylum Chordata; class Actinopteri; order Cypriniformes; family Gobionidae; genus Pseudorasbora; species Pseudorasbora parva. Next base: position 8,635,556 of record NC_090172.1, on the reverse strand, counting down.
TGAAATCTGCACTGAATTGGATAAAGTGTTAGAGCGCTGAGCCATCTATCACTATCAGCACCCAGCTCCCGTTTCGTCTTAAAAGAAAAGAATGAAAGCAAAAAAAGTGAAAAGAGAAGGCTCCAGAAAAAAATAGACAGCCATAGGATGTTAGAGATTTGAAAATTAACTGTGGAGTAAAGAAATATATATCTTTGTATCCTCTATTCCTTCTCTGCTAAGCCTGTTGCCTCGGTCAAAAGATGTCAAGTCCTTTCTCTCAACCGCTCAAACCCTGAACCGCCAGCACACAAGAGTGAATGTTGCTGTCTTGTGAAGAGTGTTTTGTTAACCCTCTGACACTTATCATCAGACTCTCGGTTAGACCCAACGAGCTCTACAATCAAAGCAGTTTTATTACAACCTCCAGTGTGACATAATGAAACTGGACAACTCAAATCTGCATTTGCACCACATATATTCAAATAATTATAGAGGTTAGCACCTTTTAAATGTAATCTCAGGATTAATATCCTACTGTTTTGTTCACATCGGCAGAATAATAAGGCACTAAGTGCAAAAAAAGGCACTAAGTCAAAATAGCAATAGATGCTATTTACACCATGTACATAGCAACTAGATGCTAAGTACACTAAGTGAAAATGACATATTTACTTAGCGATATAGGATATTAAATATAAGTGTAAATAGCTGTAGATGCTATTTAATGAAATAGCAGACTAAGTGAAAATAGTTACATATTCTATTTACACCATATGAGTTATTTGCAATATGTGTAAATAATTAGATGCTATTTATTCTTTATTTTAACAGATATATACGATTTGCTCCTCAGCATTTTTGTATATTAACAGGATGCAATAATAACGTAGAGTGTAAATGATTATATTTATTAAAATTAATAAACTAATGTAGCCTGGATGCCAGCCTAACTCAGCCCCGCCCTCAGCATTTGAGGTCGGGCAGTTCGGTCTGGACTTGATCCATAGAGGAGTAATTATGCCCCAACAGAAACTGTTCGGACCAATGAAATTGTCAGGGCGGGCTTTAGACGATGACGGACAGATCATAAAACCGTAACGTAATCATCTACGTCATCAAAGGCGCTTGGGTTGAATTTGTTCTAATCATAAACGGAGAACTTGTTCATATGTGCATTCACCTTCACTATTTCTCTCAGAAATGATGATCATGTTGGTAAGTACTCTGTGATTCCATAAATTCTTTTATTTATTTTTTACAACACCGGCAAAGATTGTTTACGCTCATCTTTTTCTTCCAAGGTTACTTATTCCAGCATGCGTGGAGACAGGGTTGGCAAGTTTTGACAACAAAACCCGCCAACTACTAGCCTAAAACAAGACCAATAGCTTTTCTTTTTTTATCTGGTTTGCCCCAAAAAGGCATTGATAGGCGAAGACAAGGCACACTATTGGCATTTGGTGTAATTTGAAACTCTGTAATTATAAATTCACTGTGGTTCCATATGTTGGAAATTAGATTATGAAAATATATCATAAAATTACCATACAAACTTAACTCAAATACTGTGTATTTGAATTAACACATAACTGGACAATCAAACCCTTCTCAAAATTGCCCTAAAATCACTTACATTTTTCCTTTACTCACCTGTTCCAGACTCTTGCAAAGCATGTTTGAAATTGGCCAGTTTCAGTTAAAATAGTCCATACAAAAATGGATTACATATTGAAGTGGACTGAACGCAATGAAATTACATTTTGACAAAATCTTCAAGAGATGAATTGAATTAATGAATTAAGCAGCAGCTTGAGATTTTTTGGGTGTTCATGTTTCGCTCCAGCCTTCTCACAGTTTATAAGTCACTCATTGTCACCCCTTCTGGGAGATCGAGTTGATGTTCTTTTCTTTTACAGGCTTTGACTCCCACATTGCATTGCAGTGTAAACAAACATGGCTGCGCACATAGCTAATAAAGATTGTTATTAAATAAATAACTCCATTGAGCAAATACAAACGCAATTTTGATTCGTCAGTATTTCCATTTTTTATCAAGTGAGAAGGATTACCTAGGCTTAAATCTGCAACAACAACAAAAAATCACTACTAAAAAGTGAACCTGAACAACTAAAGGTAAATGCCATGTGATGCTTGAAAATAACATATCAACACTAAACCCTTCCCTAAACCTAACCAATAGTGCTAACAAAAGAAAACATGAAAGAAAACAAGCGTTTGATAGAAACATTGCTGCTTTAAGTTGCTTCTACAAGAATTCGCTGTGTTCTGTGAGACTCGTACCTGAGCACTCCACATTATAGGTGTTGTACAAGGTGATCTTTCAAGCAAGGTTACAATGTCAAAAAAAAGTCAATTAATAATCAATAATTTGGCCTGTAATCGTGATTTGTGTGCAGTGAATTATAGGGTACAACAGGGCTAAAGGCACACCGGGGTAAAAGGCGCATCACTAGATCGCACAAAATCTTAAATCGGCACTTTGCAAAACATCCGATTTTTGATGATCTACATGGAAACTTGTCTGATCTTTGACACGATCACGGGCAGCAGCAATAAAATGATTCTGTGCTAATTCATGTTTTTTTTAAATGTTGGTTTAAGTAGTAAAAGAGAATCACTAAAATTATTGAATATATTTTGAGGCAAAATATATAGAAAATATTACAATCTTTGCAAAAATGATTGTTTTGAACAAGTACTAACTTGGACATTCTTCAAAACATTAATTTAGAAAAAAGTATTTGTATCACTACTGCATGCTTTTTGTCCTATGCTGGTGAGCCTTTTGCACCATGTGTGGGGTAAAAGGCCCCTCTTACCACCCCAAACATTTATAACATTTTTAAACCAAATAAACAATTTTTATGATTCATTTTCAGACAAAATCTGTTGCTCCATCAATCCATCATTCATATTTTTTCTGCAATCTTACAGAATGGGAATAGAGAAAAGCACATTATTCTTAAGGTGTGCCTTTACCCCCGTTGTTTTTGGAGTTTTGCAAAAATGTAGGTAGAGGCATATTTTCCTATGTAACAACTAATAATTATAATAATTCATTACATTTATATAGCACTTTTCTAGACACTCAAACCACTTTTATAGCCTAGAAATCTAGACGTACCCTAGTGGCAGCAAATCTAATCTGCCGCGAGTGTCGTCTAGCAACTCTCAATACCCTTCTGAGCTGTAAAAGCCTAACTCTGGTCAGGCCAATCACATCATGTATAGAGTCGGTGGGCGGGGCTTAACATGATGACGGCCGAGATGCGTTTGCGTGCTTCTAGTAAACACAGAAACTGTTAAAGAGCTGTCTTTCGAATCAGCTTTGACCGCGACTCTGGAAGACTTGGAGTTAAGCTTTTCTCTGAGAAAAGAACAAAGAATGGGACTGAAGTCATTCTTAAGAAGGGAAGATGTGTTCGGAGTTTTGCCGACCGGATACGGCGAATGTTTAATCTATCAACAAGCTCTGCTTCACCTTCGTTGTTCTGGTTGGTTGTAGCGCTATCCTATCGCGTGCAGAGGGAGTTTGAAAGACAACCGTTTATCCCGCCCCTCGGATTGAGCCCTGTCAATGGTGAGTTTCCAGACCAAACATCTTAATGTGGGTCTGGCTTGTCCGGCTAGCTTTTTTACATATATAGAAGGGGAATTTCCTTAACCACCACCAATGTGTAGCATCCCCCTGGATGATGCGATGGCAGCCATATTGCGCCAGAACGCTCACCACACACCAGCTGATTGGTGGAGAGGAGACCGAGTGATGAAGCCAATCAGGATATGGGGATTATTAGGATTATAAGAAGGCCATTATGGACAGGGGTCAATGGGCAAATTTGGCCCGGATGCCGGGGTTACACCCCTACTCTTTATCGATGGACATCCTGGGATTTTTAATGACCTCAGAGAGTCAGGACCTTGGTTTAACGGCTCATCCGAAGGATGGTGGTCTTTGAGAGTACAGTGTCCCCGTCACTATACTGGGGCATTAGGACTCACACAGACTGGCCTCACTAACACCTCTACCAGCAGCTACCTGGTTTTCCCAGTTGGTCTCCCATCCAGGTACTGTCCAGGCTTAACCCTGCTTAGCTTCAGTGGGAAACCAGTCTTGGGCTACAATAGTCCACTTGTAGTGCTACTAAACTTTGTCCTCCAGTGCATTGTTATTGTACACTTATTTCAGGTCTTGAAGCAAGATGACGAGTTGAATCAAATGTGATTAGGCCATAGGGAGACATCAAAAATATGTATGGTGGCCAGTACAGTCGTGAGAAACACGTCATTGTGCCACAGTGACATTCAGAATGCCATATTCTTTTAGAGAGAAATCACACCACGAAGTCCAGATTTTGAGTTTACCTGTAAAAAGGTTAAGGATCGATAAGGTGCGATGGGCCGTAGCAGGTTTGCGACACCATTGAGGATAGTTTGCCTAGAACTCGACCTGAACGCTTGCAGCCATTTCCTGTGTCTTGACTCTTATAAACAACCCTTCAGGTGTGGGTGGGGAGAACTACAAGAGCAGCCCTGCCTCTTGTCCTTCAAACAAACCAATTAGCCTCTGATGTTTGTTTGCTCAGATCTGACCATATCACAGCCATCCATTTTTAAACAGAAGGCCTGTCTGTCCCTCCCCTCGCCCATTAGCGCTGTGCTCTGAAGAGCAAATGGCCTTGAATTTAGCTCAGGGCAATACTGCTGATGCACAGGGCACATCCATAAACACACTCGCATATACAGAGATTGAAAGTTACAAAGAACGGAAGGCAACGAAAGAAGGGAGAATTATTTAAAAGCGGCTAACTCCGATGTATTTCATTTAGTCATTCATAATTCATTTTAAAATGAACCACAGATGATGTAAACCTGTCTGGCACGGCCACTTTGCTGAACCTTCGCCCCTAAAACATCCCCGTGGCTTGAGAGTCTTGCGGCGGTGTAAACCCGGCAGGCTTTCCTCTCCTTTATCCAGCCTTAATAAATCATAGTGGGACCTGAACAGCACTCATCGGCCCGCGCGGAGATCTATAATGAGCCAGAGGAGCCAGGGGTCCACCTAACCTCTACAGAAATATTTTATTAAGATTGTTTAAGCTACACTACAAGCAGTCAGACATGTTCAAACATATTTCAGGGACATCTGTGTCATGGATAGCAATGGGAATGTTTGGCAAAAATTGAGGACGGAGGATGATACTGTACGTTTCGTTTATATAGTTGCACTGAGGAAACAGATCCTACATTTAAAAGAAAAATTGTCCCTTTCCATCCATTATTTATTGTACTATGAAAAAGCACAATGTTGCAAGCTTGAATATTAAAACTATATACCTTTAAGGGAATGTATGGTTTAAAAAAATAAAAAAATCTTAATTTTGAAACGTTTAGTTCAACATTCCTCTTGACAAGTTTCAAATTTTTGATACGCAGTATAAGTAAACAGTGTGCATAACCCTGGCATTGGAGTTAACCTTAAAATTACACCATGCACTGTAAAAAAAAAAAAAAAAAAAAAAAAAAAAAAAAAACATTTTTAAATTGTAACTGAAATATTGCAAAAACACTATGGAAAAGAAAAACAACCTGTTAATAGGCTAACAGTAAGTTCCCGTATATACAGGTAAAAAACATAAAAACATCTAATCGGACATTCGTGTAATTTTTACAGTAAAATACTGTTAAATGTACAGCTTTAGATGTAATATATTGTTCTTGTCAGTATATTTAAAGGTACAAGATAGATCTTCGTAGTAGAAGTGTGCATTGTTGGATTTACCGGTTTAAATTGCAGTGGTCTTGTTTGTAAATTACAGTTTTATACCGTTGTTTTGTAAAAGTGATTACATTTTTTACTGTATTTTTTGCAGAACTATTCTGGAATTTTCACAGAACTATTCACAGCTTTTTTTGTGAAAAGAAGTGGATTTTTTTACAGTGTGCACATTTTCATGAAGGTTATAGTCATGACTGCATGGTAATTTTTAAAAAGTTTAGTGAAATAGTGCTTTATAGCCTCGTGTTTGCTGGACAAACAGTCTCAAGAATATTCAAACTTAATTCTTCAGTCATCATGAATTTGTTATTCATGATTTTCCAATTTCAAATAAGGTATTTGCATCAGGCACATCCATTTTTGCAGTGTACGAAGGTGTACGCACATTTGTAGTTGTTTTTAATCTGACAATTTAATGTGAAATGCTTTTTTTGGGAAAAATCCAAAAGGGGGAAAAACATATTTGCCTATGAAAAATAATGTGAAGTCTGACATCTCTTTTTCTCTTAAAAAGAGCTACAGGCATGTACATTTAAAAACCTAAATGATGTTAAAAATGTATCTACAGTGACCACATTGTTCTCTTTGACTGTTGATATATTATTTTTTTTACTGCAATACATAAGTTATGCACTCCTTATCAGCTCTGTTTGAACTTCTAAATCATACGATTCTGTTATTTTTCCTGATTTAATGAGAGAGAGACCCGAGCTCGTTCTCTCCTGCTTAACCAAAGACACTGATGATATCTCCGTGGTTAGGGCCAAACTTTCTTTGATACAGCAAAGACAATCATTAAAGTGTTGCTGAGGCCGTCAGCTAAAAATCCCACTGTCCTCCACTACACTCCTGAGCAAGGATAATAGCACTTACATCCTTAATGCATATTTTTTTAATAAGTTGGAAAATTGATAAGACCTTCCAACAAAGGGAAGTAGAGAGCGGGTGCCCTGACAGTAATAATAAAAGGTAAAGAAAAGTCTTTTCTCTTTCGATCCTTTTAAGTTGCCAGCATCCAAAGACTGCAGCAAACTACTAGAAGAAGAAAATCATTACGCACCTGTTTCATCTGCCTCTTTTTCCATGAGTATAGAAACAGTAGGGCTGATTAAAGGTGACTAAAATCTAAAACCCACCGAGGCTCAGGCTGCCTCTCTCTCCTCGTATCCACCAACTTTTATTTTTAATGGAATATCTGCCCTGAGCTCCTTTACTCAGGAACAGAGGGATATAAATGTTTTAAAATTCTCCCCCGAAAAAGAAAAGCAGGGGAAGAAAAAGGAATGGAAGTAGGAAAGAACGGGTAATCGGAGAAAGATTTTAATCTTAATAATTCATAAACCCTTCCCTCAATCCCTTTTTCTCTGTTTTGCCTGGTGTTTGATGAAGATACAAGGTTTATGTTTTCATTGTTTTCGTGCCTGAGAGTTAGGTAAATGCATTTGGCTGGCCTCTTCAGAGATAGTCGGGCGATAAGGGCAGTGGTGACCCGAACGGCCATAAATGAGGTTAGCTTGGCTAGGGAGGCCCAGGGGAACAAGGGGCCATGGCGGATCGGATGCCGATTGCGCATCTGCAAAAGGCTCTTTATTGGCATCTACTGAATGGTTCCATGAATAACCTTTAACCCTTAAATGCATGTTATGACAATCATTATTACATTTTCGGGTCTTTAGTGACCCGGAACTATCTCTAACTGCTTCAGCAGTGTAAAATTCTCCTGATGTTTCCTTGACTATGATTTCACTTTTTAAATTTTAGTTACTGTGTAATGTTGCTGTTTGAGCATTAACAACATCTGCAAAATTACAATGCTCAAAGTTCAGTGCAAAAGGAGATATTTACTTTTACAGAAATCATTTTTTAAGGGCCACAACAGTCTTTTTCTTGGTCATCACAAACCCAATCACAACTGGGGTGAGGCCATGTTGGGCTGCTTTAGAGAAGAGGAAGTGTTGTAGTAGAGCACATTTGAGACTCTGTTCAAGCTGTCGAATCCGTCTTTTCACATTTATTGCAATACAGTAGGTAACCCAAGCAGAAGCTCATTTACATTTAAAGGGACACACGAAAACTGTGTATCTTTGCTCACCCTCAAAAAGTGACAATTTTAGCATGCTATAAAAAATGTAGTGGGGTATTCTTAGCTCAACCTTCACATACACACTCTAGGGACATCAGAGACTTATTTTCCATCATATTAGAACCCTTTAAATAACAATTACACTGTAAAAAACAAAACAAAAAAACAATCAGGTCTCCAACTGAAAATTTTCTAGTGACTGATCACATCTAAAAAATGTTGTTGGCCAAACTGATTGTCTGAATTAAATTGCATTAATCCACAGATATTCAATTTGGCCAACTGAAAAAATTAATGTGATCAGTCACTAGAAAATGTTCAATTGGAGACCTGATTTTTTTACAGTGTACAAAATAATAAATGAAAGCACATTCGTTACCTTGTGGAAGTTAGAAGGCTTTAATTTGAGCAGATATTTTTACCATCATCACTGTCCTCGTCAGAGCTCATTTCCTCATATTCATAATCTCAGCCATATCCTCAACTATAATTTCGACATCTTCCGAATCAATATTTTGAGCACTGACCGCTTCTTCACCAGATCCACCGTAAGTGACACTAATATTTGATTACTGTATTTTCTCTGCAGTAAATCGCTGAGTCATTTCAAGTTTTGCTGATGATACTCGTGTATTCAGTATTATTCCATTTGGTTTAAGTCATCATTGTGTATCAGACATCGCCACAGTCTGGATTTAAAGTAGCAGAGATTTATTCTGTGAGTTTATCGTATACTCAGCGTGTGCTCCAGCTATAAGCTTTGTGTGTGTTAGTGTAACAGTGGTTGGCATGTTATCATGGAGCTTCCTGTTGCTTCTCGTGGATAACATTTGCTCACCGCTGAAACAGGCATATGTGATTACTGTAATTGGCAGGAGGTATCACTCACATTCTCACAGAGATCGATGCGGCCCCTCTGCCTTCTCAATCTGACCCATCTCTCCGAGCAGGGGAACCCCCACACTGAGCGCTAAATGTCAAAGTTAAGTAGAACGGCAGCCTTTCCTTTTTTGTATTTAATTGGAATATTTTACCTGCTGTTGCACTCAGAAGCATTTTTGAGGGTGAGATAAAGATAGAGGAGGAGAGGCTGAGACAGGCTGAAGAAGCGACGATTAAAGAGAAAAGGGCTAAATATGAGGGCTCAGAGCAGGACACTTTGAGATCAGGGATTTTATGCAGGAAGACATTCAGTCCAGAACTCAAGAGCTTTGACACTGTGCACAAGGAATCTCATGATCCTGCACTTGATGTGGACAGAGACATTATAAGGGAGGAGAAGGACTACTCTTATAAAAATTAACATTCAGGAGAAATGGCAATGCTCATTATAGCGGCTATAGAAATGGAAGTCAAACAGTCAAGAGTCAACTGGCTTTTACTATTATTTTTGTTTACTATAGGAGATGCATTCGCTTATTCGTTTTTGAATGATTTGAACTTTAAGATTACTCGCTTGTTGTATTCCACATTTAAGTCATTTTGGATAAAAGCATCAGCTGAAGGAACAAATGTACATTTGGTATTTATATAATGTTAATACATAAGGAAATACACTGTTTTGTATTTTTTTTTTAATGAAATGGTACATACTGTTGAATCAATTTGCCTAAAGCCTGAAGTGAAAGTATTTCACTTAAAGTAAATAGTTGTCATCCATCATTTACTCACTTTATAAAGCCTGCTTGACTTTCTTTCTTATACTTCTTATAATACGTATTTTTTCCCCATACAATAGAGGTGGTAAACAAAACATATCATTTAGTTTAGTTACCAGTCAAAATTACTTTTTTTGGTTTCTACAGAAGAAATAAAGTCATACAGGCTTTGGACATGAGTAACAAGGTGATTTTTGGTGAACTGTACTGGTACGTTTTTCCAAAGCAATGAGACCAGGTTGGTTAATTTGTGTGTGTCCCAGTAGCTTTTCATTGCTTTCCCCCCACTATCACATATTTTAGTAATCATCATAAAGTTGGTCTCATTCGCTTAAAGGGATAGTTCACCCAAAAATGAAAATTACCCCATGGCTGACTCACCCTCAAGCCTGTATATGACATTCTTCTTTCAGATGAATACAATCACAGTTATATTAAAATATGTCCTAGATATTCCCCGCTGTATAATGACAGTGAATGGCAGTCCAAAATTTGAAGACCAAGGAAGTTTGTCCATCTATTATAAAAGTAATCCGGTGAACCGCCATCCATATTCACCGGAAAAACGTAACTGGGCGTTGGGCATAGCATAAGAGTTTTGAATTGCGAGAGGCATTAGCTTTCTTTGTAAGTTGAATATGGCAGCCGGTCCGCCGGAAGCTAGATAGTTTACTTCAGAGACATCGATTCGCTTCAGAAGGCCTTTATTAACCCCCCAGAGCCATGCGGATTACTTTTGGATGGATGCACTTTTTTGGTCTTCAAATTTTGGGCTGCCATTTACAGTCATTATAATGTTTGGAAGAGCCAGGACATTTATTAATCATTGCCTCTTTCATTTGTCTGAAAAAATTATGTCATATACACCTAGGATGGCCTGAGTTTGAGTAAATCATGGGCTAATTTTCATTTTTGGGTGAACTGTCCCTTTAAGCACTCAAAATTCATCCTGTAATGATCTTTTTAAAATTGAACATCGCATTACTATCGAAATTATACTTCAAAACCAATACAATATGGAACAAATAAATTGCTTTAATTTTCTACTTAACCTGTTAGAATGAACTTTTAGGTAGATTATCTGTAACCTAACAGTCCAATTTATGAAATAACACAAGTTTATTTTTCATTTATTTTATTTTCATATATTTGGGTGGGGTTTAATTGTATCTGTTTTAATAATCTGCGCTCTCATACTGTATATAGAGCCAAATGTCCAATAAAGATGTTCTCATTTTCATATTTTCTGTCAGGCAATGAAACAAGTATAATATAGAGAATGACTACATGTTAACTGGCAGTCCAATAAAGTTGCTAGATTTTTCGCTAGACACTTTAAAAAAAAGACAGCTAAAAGGGTCTGAAAAGTCATTAAATCTATAGCGAAAATTTCGCTTATTTGGCAACACTGAAAAATAATACGTTTACAGTACTCATACCTATTGGTTTCTGAACTTAAATGGATTGAGGCAGTCGGTTGGTGAGTTATCTTAACTCATTTTAGAGTCCAAATTATTTTGTAAAATATATATTTTGTATTTTTTTTTTTTTTTACGTTTAGTTCAGTACATTTGCTTTTAAAGTGTTGTTTTACACTTTCATTTTTTGAAGCACTTAGTACAATAGTCTGTCTTATTTAAAAAGAGTCTGCAAAGCCAATATCTATCGTACCACTACCTGACTATCTAATATCATGCCCTAACTGTGCCTTTAAAGAGAGACCACAAAGGGTTGATTGCACATTTGGGACAGGGTCATGATTTCAGAGGCTTCATTTCACTCTCAGAACTTCTTTAGTCCAGAGACCATTTCATCAGGTCAGCCGTCCCGCTGGACGAGCTTTCGCGGTGTTTGTTTAGAGATTACGGTTCAACAAAGGTGAGGGGGACCTCCTACCCTCCGTCCTCCCTTCCATCTGCACTGCTGGGAGTCAAGTTCAGCCACGAGGTCTGGCCTGTCTGGGTGCCGTGGCCATATGGGATCATTTGCATTCAGAGGTCAACAGACTCGGGCCACTCAACTTGGCCTAGTCTGTCCCCAGTCAGGAGAGGGGAGGGATGGAGCGCATGATTTATATAAAAATGTGATTTCACCAAGCAGGGCCGAGCTGGATGGCCGATCCCTTTATGCATGTTTCATGCAATGCAAATCAATTTTCACATCAACGTAGCAGCAGAAAACCCCAAATGTTTGGTGTTTATTTTGCGTACGGTATTTCGTATGGTATGCATAATGCGAATGCTCCGGAGAAATGAGTGACACTTATATCAAGGGAAGCAGTTGCCTTTTAAAAATGTGATTCACAATTCACTCCAAGCACTTCCCAAAAGTACCTTTCATATGCAGCTGTCAACTCAAATCGTTTTATTTAATATCAAACAACAAACTTCGCAGGTTGTTTCCTCCATTCTGCCTCGGCTAACTCTCTAACCAGGTTTACTAGCCTTTAGCGGTGTAAACTTCTAGTTTTGATGCATTTCACTTCTCATGCGTGTATCCGATCGGGCTACCGGCGGACGCTCGTGCCCCAGCCTCTTCTTTATTGTCTTTTGTTCGGGTGGTTGGACTGACTCTGCTCTGTGTAAGACTTTTGACCCTTTTTTTATTTGCCCGTCCGATTCCAGCTGCCCCTCTGCGTCCAGCCGGCATTAAAATACGCAGCAGATGCTATGGGGAGACTGTGAATGAATGCTAATGGAATTCTGCTGGGCTCCCGAATCATTTTCACAGTCCCACAATATATATTTTGGAATATCACAGGCCTGCGAAACCAAAGAGATGAAAGAGTCTACCAATTTATATATTTGATCTCCAAATGAACCATAAGGTTTTGTGCTTAACACATACACTGACCTATTTTCATGCGTATTCTCATTACAGATACACATATTTTGGCTACATTGTATTGCTGGTCAGTGTCTGCACTTAACTGAATTGAATGAGCACTTGTAGCGAACCTCAAAGATACTGATCTGTACTTTCAGAAAAAAATATTATTAATAAAATAACAGGCCACTTAATAATAGCCTATGTAAATAGAGTACACATTCATGTTTCTCAGCATGCTTAAGCCCACTTTTGTAAGTCAAAGTACATTTTAAATCATTATGTGTTGACTGACATACATCATTTTAACTGAAGTGTGTTATTTGATATTAAAGTTATTTTAAATGTGCTAAATTGCAAGTTCGTCACTACGAATGTGTAACGCACATTAAATCAAATGACACACACGTGTTTTAATTAAAAATGGCATTCAAGGATAGTTTATAATAAATGCTTGTCAGTACTTTTGGTGGTGCACTTTAACCACATTTCAAAGACAATAAAAGTAATTATGAAATTACATATAAAGATGTCTCACTTTAGTCCTACTGAGTGTGGGTCAATAGAAGCAACAATATGTAAATAACACACACTGAAGTGTCATTACATTCAATTTCCCCTTCAGAATATTAAAAGTATGTTAAAGTGTACTGCTTTCTAAAGGGTGAACTAGACAATGCACCTTGACGTCTTTGCACAGCCTTAACGTGTGTGTGTGTGTGTGTGTGTGTGTGTGTGTGTGTGTGTGTGTGTGTGTGTGTGTGTGTGTGTGTGTGTGTGTGTGTGTGTGTGTGTGTGTGTGTGTGTGTGTGTGTGTGTGTGTGTGAGAGAGAGAGAGAGAGAGAGAGAGAGAGAGAAGAGAGAGAGAGAGAGAGAGAGAGAGAGAAGAGAGAGAGAGAGAGAGAGAGAGAGAGAGAGAGAGAGAGAGAGGAGAGAGAGAGAGAGAGAGAGAGAGAGAGAGAGTCTATGACCAATCTCACATGGATCCATCATGGTGTCACAGTGGCAAACCTCTGACTCCCCCCCTCCCTCTATCTCCATCTCTCTGGCTGGCTCTCGTCCTCTTCCCTGTGCTTCTTAGCTGGGCCAGGAGAGAACCTGGACCACACGTCCTGCTGTCGGATAACTGCTGGATCCATGAGAGGTTGAAGCCACCGGAGCAGAGGAGCACAGGTACGGCCTCTGCTGTTTTACTAAAGCTGTGCTGACAGACTGTGAGGTTCACCTGTGCTGCTCTGGCTAATCTCACACTCCCTCGCTCTTAAACACACACCTACACGTCAGCACACACGTGCACGTGCACACACACACACACACACACACACACACACACACAGACTCCTTCAACTCCTTTGGCTTTGCTGCGTGATGTTTTGATATGCAGTCGCTGTACTGTGTGCTTTACAGGACACTTTTAAAGTTTGGTTATACTTCTGTCTGGCTGGTGTGTGTGTGTCTTTTACAGTGTCTGTATGTGTTTGGTTGATTTTATTCCATTGGAATTATCCATTCAATGGCGATTTTGTCCTGGTTAGATGCTGCTTGTGTCTGCTTGGTTTTTGAAAGTATAGTAACTGCTTTTTTTTATTTTAATGAGAATTCAGCAGTTTGAATGTTTGTTTGTTTTTCTGCTTGGGCAATATTGTATTCAATTTATTGATTGATTTGAATTTACTGAAAACCAATTCAACAGCATTATTCTGAAAATATATAGTCTTCTTGTAGACCTGTGGATCTATCATAAACATAACACACACACACACACACACACACACACACATAGAGAAACACCCACACACACATGTTGTGTTTCCATGTTTTATGTGGACTTTCCTTAGGAGTAATGGATTTTATAATGTACTAAAAGTATTTTCTATTCCCCTACACTTTCACTGCCCCTAACCCTACCCATCACAGGAAACATTCTGCAGTTTTACATTTTTTTAAAAAATCACTTAGTATGATTTGTAAGATTTTTCCTCACGGGGACCAAAAATGTCCCCACAAGGACAAGGATTTCAGATATTGCACCTTTGTGGGGACATTTTGTCCCCATAACGTAGGGTTTACCAGGCCACACATTACACACACACACACACACACACACACACACACACACACACACACACACACACACACACACACACACACACACACACACACACACACACACACACACACACACACACACACAAACACACACACACACACACACACACACACACACACACACACACACACACACACACACACTTTTGTGTTCAGAATAATAAAGCATCTTTTGCTCACCAAGGCTGCATATACTAAAACAGTAATATTGTAAAATAGTATTGCAATTTAAAGTAATTGTTGTCTATTTTAATATATTTTCAAATATAATTTATTCATGTGATCAAAGCTGAATTTTCTGCATCATTACTGCAGTCTTCAGTGTCACATGATCCTTCAGAAATCACTCTAATGTGGTGATTTCCAGCTCAAGTTATTATTTATAATGGCTCTTATTATTATTATCAATGTTGAAAGCAGTCTTTGCTGCTTCATTGTTTTGTTTTGTTTTCTGGAAACTATATACACTTATTTACTGACTTGTTGGACTTTTGGGGCATTTACAAGCGACGAGTAGCAGCAACGTGTGCTTGTTTAAGAGAAATAACATCCACAATGTTTTTTTTTTCTTCAGGTGGACACTTTACATTCCCTGTAAATGTCAATTGTGTTCTGGGACCAAAAGGCTTTCCGGAAAGAGCCCTTTGAGATATATTTTGTGGTAAAACGGGTGGAGATCGTGCATGGTCTAATTGCTGGCGCGAAGGCTCTGAAAACCTGTGGCCGGTGCCCTTTCTCAAATACCAGTGGCCTGAACGGTGGCTGTGTGAGCCAGTGCTGTTTCATGGTGTTGCATTGTAATTTCAGTTTAACCCTATTACAGTTCCATTTAGGGCCAAGGGCTGGGGAAACCAGTCAGGACTTGTTTTAAACTTAATTCGTATGTACACAGACCCAGGCCCAAGAGGTTAATGGCTAACAAATTAACCCCTCTGGCATTATCTTACAAATAGCCTGCAGCATATGATAACCTATAATCAATATCAGCAATTATATGTCAGGCAGAGGCTCGTGTCGCTGACCTGCCTTCCATGAAGGGACTCTCTGCGGAAAGAAGATCTCTCTCTGGTCATGCAAAGTGGCCTAATGATGTCATTACCAGGATTCGGTAAAGAGCACGGGCACCTGGGACCACCTCTGCCTGTCCTTCGGTCTGGCCCTGCATTTCTTACTGTAGATCTTTTAGCGTGTCTTTTTTTTTTTTAATCATGCACGTGCATGTGTCCTCTCTTTTATCCCTCGTCTTCCATTCTAAAGCTGCAATATTTGTTTCTTTATTTTTGAATCTGGTAACCTTTCCCTTTTTTCCAAATGTCACTTTACACAGTAAATAGCCTACGGTAATATTCACCGGTTGTCTGAATATTTTGGATCACTGTACAACAGGTGCACTTATGTATCTGCTGTTCTCTTATTAGTTATATTTTAAATATGCGGCCACACTTTATATTAGGTGTCTTTAACTACTATGTACTTACATCAGAACATAAGTACAATGCATTTATTGTCTCCATGTTGTATTGCAAAACACTTTTGCTGATATTGAAGTGGGCGAAAGTTAGGGACATGTGTGGTGTAAGAGTAAGTTTAAGGGTAGGGTTAGGTGTACGCGAAATGTCAACAGTGTAATTATAAATGTAACTTCAGAAATTAATTTCAGATGTGCAGGTCATTTTTTAAATGATAGTACAATTTAAAAACAAGTATCAAATGATTAATTAAAATGTTAGTGCATATAGTAGTTAAGGCCACCTAATATAAAGTGGGTCCAAATATGCTATTTTACAAGATCCACAGATATAAAGCCTTAAAACTTCGCCATTTTAAATGTGTTTCCCTGTTATGTGAAAATTAACTTGCTGTTCATTCCTTGCATGTTCATTATTCAAATGAATTTATTTAGTTGCGTATTAAACATTAATTTATGTGCAATCAGACGTAATCAGAGCAGTTTGTCCTGTAAAAAATAAATAAAAAAAAAATAAATCCCAAAAAATAGTTTGTAATAAAATGGGTGGAGAATGATGTCTCATTGCTGGCGCAAGGGCTGCGTTATACATTTATAATAATTTGAATCAGCTGATTAAAGGTGTCTTTAAATCGGGACAGCTTTTCAAGAATCAGTTCATCAGCAACTGAGATGCTGGCCATGCAGGTGAAGGACATCTAAAAAAAAAAAAAAAAAAATAGCCAATGAATAAATTTAGATCTCTTACGGAAACCCGGTGTATAATTTCACAGAGATGAACACCAGTGGGATTGGACATCTTTACTGAGCATACATGGATCACCTTCACCCCAGAGTCATCTGGAAATGGACAGGTTTAGGGATTCACATTCTGGACGTGAGCATCATTCCCCAAACCTGTGCATAAATCGGCTGGGTTTTGCGTATAGTTTTACTGCGACTCGTCCGGCAACTTTGATTAAGTTCCTCAAGTTTGTGTCGAGTTTCTCTGTCCAGGTTGTTTGCGTGATTTGCATTACAAGCTCAAATTCGTTATGATGAGTATTTTACATAATTAGAATTCAACTTCGTTAATTGTGCTCTCGGTATTAGGCTACTTGCAAATACAGTCGTGCGTTCTTGTAAAAAAAAAAAAAAAACCCACTTATTTAATTATTAGTTCTGTATATAGGCTATTAATGTGTGAGTAATTTATATACGTTATACATTATTTTAATTGTATCCATCTTGTATTAACCTGAACACTGTCGATGAGAGTCGTGTCATCTCAAGCGGAGTGCATTATGACTTGAAGTTGTTTTTTTTTTTGTTTTTTTTTATATGTGCCTGTGTGTAGTTCAATTGAAGTAATATGACGTGTTAATATTTTAGCAAAGCCTACATGTATATGTATGTAGAGAGGATAAAGCTTTAAGAAAATGTATGATTAATGATCATTTCGATTAGCTTTTGAATCGTTTAGCATTTATCATAAGATAAAATGAGAATTTCGTCGATTTATTATTAATAATTTGACTGTTTTTTTATATATATTCAAGAAAAATCCTGCTCTGTTAGACTATTTTTATTAATAGTGTCTGGGTTGCTGCATTGTTGCTAAAATAGACGTCATTTGTTGTATATCTGAATATTTTAAACAAGGACATAATTGTAAATGTGGGGATTAGTTTATCAGTCATGCTTGTTTAATATCACGAATAATTTTTAAATTGGTCAGGACAAGTCTAGTAATTTGGTCAAATGTATATGCATTTATATGCTCTGTCCTTTAAATCTGTGTTAGTATTATTTGGAATGATTGCATACTCTTGATTATTTTGATAAGGAAAAGTCAATATTGAATGGCAATTTTATTTTGAATTATTATACATCCTATTTGAATGAAACATGATTTTTCTTCGTGGGTTTAGACACTAAATATAAAGGCATTTTCTCTTTGGGCAACTTTGAGTGCACGCTTGTGCATAAAGCGCGTGACCGTGTGTTGCCGGGCCTGATCATCAACCCCCGGGACCTTGAACTTAACAGAAGCTTTCTGAAGAAATCAGCTGTTCAGTGTGCTGAGATGAAAGCCATATGCCTCTGAGTCATTCACCTCACTCAATGCATTGTGACAAATGGACACTGCCGAGGTCCAGTCTGACCTATTTTCTCCACAATAATTACACTGATGCCTCTTCACACGACACGTTTGAACATAAATATATGCATCGCATATTGTTAATATGTTTGCTTCATATTTATATGTGCATGCACACAAACGAGCATTTGAAAACCATAAACCATGCAATGCAATACGTTCTTGGCAAAAATAAAGCCAAACAACAACAACAACAAAAAGATCAGTTAGCTGCTCCACACAATATGAGTTTCACACAATGTCAGTCGTCCACGGTAGCAGATTTATTGTCACCTTCACTAGATAACCCACTGTAATACTATTACCTGCTGTATATAAATCGAAACATATTTCTTTATTTATTTTTTAGTTTGTCCTCTGTGTCCTTGTGGCATTACATAGCCACGTTTAGATCACATGACATTTTTTTTCTCACGCATTTCCAAGGTATTTAGCTTGACAAATGTAAACTGATTCTGAGTATTTTCATCTTTGAAAATATAGATGTTTTTATTGCCGACCTATAGTTAGATGTAAAAAAAAAAAAAAAAAAAGCATGAATGCACCGATTAAGATACATCATTGCATCTCATAATTAATGTACAATGTACATGTGTATTATAAAGGAAAAATAGCGTGATTGTGCCGGAGGGGGAATGATAATAATCTGATTAAGCAGATGCATGCTTATATATCACTAAATCAATTCAAATGACTACAGAATATTTAGTAGCCTATAACAAAAACAAACTAGCAAAACCAACCTCTTTTTATTTGTCGTTATTATTTATTTCCATTGTTCTTTTTTTCCTCTCTTCACGAATAATATGCAAACTAGTGGTTTTTTGTTGCATGCCTCTCTTCACATTCCTGAACAGGCTGCCAGTGGGTAATTAATCCGGCCAATTAAGCAACGATGAAGGCTAATTGCCCTCTAATTGCTTTGGAGAGAATGTGGCTAATTATTACAGGATAATTGAAAGCCTTTATGTGGCAGGTTGTTGTGTATTCAAAGCAGCCGGCCCTTACAAGCTGCTCTCAGTGGTAAACACTATTCACATTCAAATGAGACTGAAACAAGCAGCCCTGCTATTAGCGTTAGTCGCTGCTGTATTAACCTGACGTGTGCTGAGCTGATTTGGTTAATTCTGTTGATGGCACAGTGCCCAGAAAAGGGGAGAAGAGCCCATCTACAATCGCGGGACGACACGCGCGCGCGCGCGCTCGCGCGTCCCTCCCTGCTAATTCTCCCTTCACGTTCAAAAAATAAATAAAATGTCGTGTTAACACATATGTTACGCCTTTTATGTTCTAACGGTTTCTGTAATAATTTACAAAACAATAGATTCGACTAAATCAATTTCCCCATAATCATTATAAAATATTCCCTGATATATTTTTAAAGCCGTGCCCTTGGTGCAAACAGCAGCACGTATGTCCGCGCACGCGCCAGTGTTCCAGCTGCTCGGCGCCGCACCTGTCTGTGAGCTTGGCCTCTCTCTCGCCCGCCCGCGCGCGCGCGCACGCTCAGTGTTGGAGAGAGGCAGATATGCTGGTCATGATTAGCGATGCGTGGCATATCTGTGACCCCCCACGCCTCTCCCGCGGCACTCATCTGCGCTGTACAATATTTGACCTGAAAAATCATTGTATTGTCTTGACAGGCGGGCGTACGTGATTCAAAAACGACACAATAAGAGACAAGAAGTGTTGTTTAAATATATAAAACCGATATAACGCATGCATGCACGCGCGTCGCGTGTGTGTGGTTGTGGGTGTGTGTTGATGACGTGAGGTTATGTTTTGTTGTAAAAAAAAAAAAAAAAAACGTTTAAATGCTATTTAAATATTTAAAATGTGGGCCATTTACGTAATGAATTCGCCTGTTCTATTACGAACATGATTTAAATGTTAGACTTTATTTTATTTTAATTTTGTGGTGGCTAAAATAAATACAAAAAACGTCTAGGTGATGTAACTACACATAAAAAGGGCACATTTAAATGTTTTGTCTGCATTCATTCTGCATAAAACTGTATTGCCCCCCTGAAAATATCTCTAATCTATTCTCTGATCTATAACAATTTAGTTTTAAATTATTAGTCTCTGAAAAACATGTGGGGAAAGAAAAAGAGAGAGGGGACAGCTTTATGCCATGTCTGTATGTCAGGATCAAATATATTAATTATATTATTACTTTTTATAAAAAGGCACACAAAAAAATAAGTCAAAATTTATTTTTTTTAAACTTATGAATAAAAAAAAATGTTACCTTCAAAATTATGTTTGAGGAAATGCATGTGTATTCAATGGTCATGTCGAAGATAATTCATTGTTTCTTATAACATTATTGTTTTATGATATTTTTGGAAGACAAATAAATTCCAGTGATTATGAAATAAAGAAGAAGAAAACAAACCATTATTCCTCATCAAACAGCTGAATATCTGAAATGCAGACATTCGTGTCAGAGGAAGGTGTCAATCGGATTTCAAATAAATCTATTTAAATGGACAATTATGTCAGAATAAAATATTGATTCAGGGATTTTTTGGGCTGCTGATGGCTCTGGTCTGGAGGTGGGGGTAATGAAGGGTAATGCCGAGAGAAGCGTGGGCCTCCCGTTGTATAATCCTAAATGATAAAAGACTGAGTGAACATTTTCCTAGGGGCTCCAAGGTCAAGTCCATGACCCCTGACCCCTGAGAGAGCTCTGTCTGGAGAGGCGGGAGGAGTGTGTGCGCGTGTCTGTGGAAGAGGCAGGTTCTGACTGCCTGCCCGGCTCACTGTCCTGCACCCTGTACCTCTCAGCCTGGCTTTAGCGTATACGCCGCCATCTATTATTTATCAGACTTATTAAAAGTTATTTCTGAGCCGTCAGGTCTAGCCAGATGACCTGTGAAAGGAGGCCTCTAGAGTGTCCAGCTTTACTGATGAAGAGCTGTGGGGGGAAAAAAATCAAAATGGACTTACTGGACTTGCTAAAACACATAGGTTAAAAACAAACAGAAAATACGCCTTCAATTATTCAGTGCAGCATGTGCTATAGGAGGCATAAGAACTGCTCAATATTTTACAAGAACAATGCCAAAACCGGATGAATGTTTAATTACAGCCAGGTGCTGCTACCGGATGAGAAATCTGTGGAGGAGAAAACAGGACGGAGAAAATAAAGATGTGCTTTCAGGGAAGAAGGGAAGAGTTTATGCACTTTCCAGCAATGATCATTGAGATATATGTTCGACTGAATCGCTCATAAACATCTGGTGATAAAAATGCATTTTGTCATACATCCTTATTTATTACGTAAATGTATATAATTATTTGGAAACACTTTACAATAGGGTGTTTTATTGTTAACTAACTAATAATGAACAATACTTCTAAAGCATTTATTAATCTTAGTTCATGTTCATTCAATACATTAATTCAAATGTTGAATGAACAAATGAACAACTGGATTTTTATTAACTAACATTAGCAAATATGAATAAATACTGTGACAAATGTTGACAAATGTAAGACCTTATTGTAAAGTGTTAGCATTTATTTAGATCGAGACCCTAAGCTTTAACTGATTGCAACAAATTAAGCATGTGTAGGATTTAAAGCTAACGCTTCATTTTACAGCTTCTTTGTTACACATTACATTTATATACTATTAGTAATTACTGTAAATTATGCTTAATTACATGCAACTAATCTGAACCACACTCTAATCCTAAATACATGTTGTTAAAATTAATAATAATTACTGTAACACAGACGCCTTAAAGAAAGGATTACACTTTATTTTAAGGTGTATTTGTTACACTGTAATTATACAATTACGTAATATTCAGTAATAACTACATGTCGTTGCTATATGATTCAGCCATGATTTGATTTAAAGTTAGTTGCATGTAATTATGCATAATTTTAGTTATTACTGTAACTAAATGTAACATATGTAACAGTAACACTGTAAAATAGTGTTACCAAATAAAGTAGTTTTAAATGCAATACTAACAATACTTTTACAACATTTATTAATTTTATATGGTGTTAATTTGCACAATTTGCACAAATAATAATGCAGTTTTAACATTAAATTGCATATATTATTATTATTTTAATGTTTTTGTAAATTAGGTAACATTTAATTTTAGTGTCTTTGTTACATGTTCTTGCAATAACAGTAAATTATGCATTTTTACATGCAACTAACCCTAAACCAAAGCTTCTCCATGTACATACTATGTACTTATTACAGTCATTTCAATAACTGGGCAATAACTAGGTACTAACGCTGAACCTAACCTAACCTTAACCCATGTAGTTTCCTTATATAACCATTCTTAAGTATACACTGTAAGTACACATACTGTAAAATAAAGTTGAACCCCTAACAATACTATACCTCAACCCTAACCCTTTAGTAAGTACATAATGTTACGCAGTACATACATGTTAATTACACTGTAACAACAATAGTGTAATTATATATTCAAGTACTGAGTAAAAATAATTACCTACAGTGCTAACTATAGGGTTAAGGTTGATAGGGTATAGTTGCATGTAATTATGCATATTTTACTGTTATTACTATGGTAAGTACATGTAACATATGTAACGAGGACACTATAAAATAAAGTGCAACCTAAATGAACATAAACCAATATGAATTGTGCTACATAACGATTGTTCATCACCCATTCATGATCTCAAACATATACAACCTTATTTTCATTTAGTAAATGATCCAAACAAAAAAAGGAAGCGGTATTAAAATGTGTCACTGCACACATCGTTTTGGTGCCGAATGTCCCTCTCTCACGCGCAAAAGCGTGAAAATCTCGGCTCGGCAACCTTTTCTGGCGTGATGTGATGTGTGCACACGGACCTCCCAGCTGTGTCCGGAGAAAGGGGGGAGCTGCAGAAAGGAGGGAGGGTCGTGGGGCCGGGCCTGAAAGGTCAGGAGGAGGCAGGAGACAGGCGGACCGGCTGGCTGCCGGGGCTTTGAACCTAACAGATGGTGAAGGTTAGGTGACGTCCCCTCGCCTGGCCTTTCCGCAGTAATTGAGGATAATTTGAGCACCCGAAGAGAGCAGGCCTGTCCACTGTCAGGCCGAGGGAAAGGAGGTGAGGTTAATATGAAAAAGATTTTGCATTACCATCGGCTTTGTGTGGCTAGCCGCGCTCTCTCCCTGGTCCCAGACCTAATCCTGGCCTCGGGCTGCGAGGATGAAGACTTGTCACCCTGGGTTGGAGTGTAACGCCACGCGCATGAATACGTCTCTAGCTTGATGCTCCTCTCTGCTCCCCTATTAACCAGTGCTCTGCCAGCACTCATTACCAACCGCCGCTCGGGCAGCAGGCAGGTTTGTTTGGGAAGGCATTTGGGAAGGTTTTGGGGGGAGATCTGACAATACCACTTCTGTGCAAGGACAAAAGAGTGAAGGCAAATGTCTTGAGTTTCCCACTG
This sequence comes from Pseudorasbora parva, assembly GCF_024679245.1. Taxonomy (NCBI): domain Eukaryota; kingdom Metazoa; phylum Chordata; class Actinopteri; order Cypriniformes; family Gobionidae; genus Pseudorasbora; species Pseudorasbora parva. The sequence continues at coordinate 8,612,047 of NC_090172.1, read as the reverse complement.
TGAACATGCACCTCTCGTTGTGCCATAAACTGCCAAGACACATTCAAGGCTTATGCTGAATAATGTGCATAATCTCATCCTAATGCGAGGTAGTACGTTTGGTACGGTTCGCATTTTGCATGCTAATTCGGAATAATAGATTTATAGTGTATACAGAACAGTACGAGCTAATAATAAAGCTGTTAAACAATTATCATACTTGATAAGCACATTTTTTAAGGCCTCTTAAGGACCAACATGATCAATACTTTGCTGAAAAACCCACTGTACACAATGTACTGCAAGAATTCTGTCGTCTGATTGACTTTTTTAGCAAGTAAAAGGCCTTTTAGTGTCATTCCATGTAACACTTTATTTTACAGTGTCCCTGTTGCACATTTACTAGTTACTATAGTATGCATAATTACATGCAACTAACCCTTATCCAAACCTCAACTCTAACCTTAATTGTATACTTAATTATTATTACATAGTACTTAATTACACTGTAACAAGGACACCTTAAAATAATGTCAACCACTGAATTCAGTGACTTGTTATTTAAATGCATTTTTATGTAAGTAGTATTTTATTTAAAAAAAACATCTAATTGATTTATGTTACACTGTAATAAAATAATAATAAGAAGTTACCTGGTTGCCTTAACATTTTGAGTTCATTAAAATAAAAAATTACTAAGATAATACAATGACCATTTTTCAGAATCGACAACCTTTATTCAAATATTATTAAAAGGTTTTGTTGGCATATTGGGTAAATGTGTGTGTTTTATTTGTGAAGCCAGGGGGAAGCATGCCAAATTGTGCTATTTTCATGATTTATCACATTTTTTATGTTGTTCTGATACAATAATATTTTGAGTTTCTATTTATTAAACCAATTTACTTCTTTGTATCAACTCAATTTTTTTTATTTCAAGAAACAATTTTTTTTTAGGGCAACCAGGTTGCTTACTTTTTTAAGTTAAACCAACAATATTTTTACAGTGTACAAGCTATCAGCATTTCATCAACTGTTTCGGTCATATAAATATCACCAACTACCGCAAATTGCATATTTTTCCTCAGAAAAAAAAGAGGTGTGAGTGTAAGCTCCATGTTTTCCTATGAGCCATAAAATCCAGATGTATCAAATATGATACTCAACAAAAATAACACAAATATGGGTAACACTTTATTTTACAGTGTCCTTGTTACACATTTCCACATGTAGTTACTATAATAATAACAGTCAATTATGCATATATACATGCTACTAACCCTCAGCCAAACCTCAGCCCCATCCTATTGTAAGTGCCTGTAGTTAATTATTATTAGTAATTAAATATAATTACAATGTTACAAGGACACCTTAAAATAAATTGTAACCGGTAAATGTAAGAGTAACTTTTTTAAAGATGAATACTTATGCACTGAAGCAACATAGGTTTACCTGATCATCCATACATTTTTAGAAAAATCATGTTAAAATATGAGTATCAAATATGATCCATCGGGCTTTCAGTCTCATTGCATTGCATTATGTGTTATAGTGTTCATAAAACTAAGCATTTTAAAATAATTCTAAGACATTATTGGGAGAAATAGAGCGACAACTGATATTTATATGCATTTTATGTATGTTACTGACCTCATTGATTTATATTTCAAGCTATCAGAATTTCATCTTACTTTTTTGGTCATATAAATATCGGCAACTGCTACAATTGTATATTTTTCCTCAAATAAAAAAGAGGTGTGTGTGAGCTCCATATTGTCTTTTAGCATACTATATGAGCCATAAAATACTATATGAGCCATAAATTATCATACCATATGAGCCATAAAAGCCTGATGTATCAAATATGATACTCAACAAAAAGCAAATATGGGTAATATTTTGTTTGACAGTGTCCTTGTTACACATTACATGTAGTTACTGTAGTAATTATTATAAATTGTTCTAATCCTAACACTAACCCTATAGTAAGTGCATGTAGATAATTATTATTACTCAGTGCTTATAAATAAACTGTAACAAGGACACCTTGCAATAAAAGTGCAACTCAAATATGATAACTTTTTAATTGATATTTTCAGAAGATTCAATAAACTGTGCAGTAAAAAAAAAAGACTTTTATTTCACATGTCAGACTTTACAGTTAAAAAACAAAGTCATGTCTCTTAAAATATTCCACTACGCCAACTTTGTACAGAAATTCCTATCTTATTCTGTTAGCACGCATAGCGTAAAATGCAGTTAAAGTATATCTGTGTTCTTTTGAAGCATCTCTTCTATGATAAAGATCAGGGAGCCAAAATAACACGATGTTCCTCAAGCAGTACTCTGTCAGGGGTAACTGAGGGACCAATTCTAGCTGGAAAGTTTCCTCTTTGGTGTGATGAAGTCATTTACAACTATTGATCTGATAGTCAAACTGTGAGCGTTAACCTTAAGAGCCTTGGAGGCAGTTTGTGGGTAAGTGGAGGTGCCCCAGGGACCCCCTTATCAGTGGAAAGTCATCTTAGTAAGACACAATAGACAAAGATGTATTTTTAAAATGCTGGCATCGCTCAAACTCCTTTCATAACTCAGTCCATGCTAAAGCAAAATGCCAGATGCCACAGACTCCCAGGACTGCTATTAAATGCTGCGCTCCAAATCTAGTGAGCTGCCTATGCAGGGAGCATTTTAAGGCATCATACTTTGTTTGTGCTCCCGACACGAAGGCTGTTCTTAAAGATAGACAAGTTGGTGCTGCCTGGCCAGGGATGCATTGTGACGAGCTCAGAGAAAAATTAATAAACTCACATTTCACCCGCTATGTTCCAAATCAGTAACTTGAGAGGTTCTGTGAGAAGGCAGCAGCTTGTAGACAACAGGCAGCTCCCTAGGTTTGGACACAGAGATAAAGTGAAATATTTTCAGTGCATCAGTGTTTCAATATGATGTGTGTATTTTACAATGAGGTCCAAATTATTGTTTTAACTAAACTTAACTTAAACTGACTCATAATGAGCAATTCCTTTCTCACAGAATTGATCTTTTAAATGTTCATGTTAGATCAGGTCTAATGAATAACAGAGACAACTTTTAATTTGAATTAGTAAATGTTGAAACATTAACAAATTATTATTATTTTTATTTATTGTTAGTTTGTCAACTAATTGTAGTTAACTAAGTAAGAAATGAAAGTCCTCGTGATATGTCACAGTAATATATATATATATATATATATATATATATATATATATATATATATATATATATATATATATATATATATATATATATATATATATATATATATATATATATATATATATATATATATATATATATATATATATATACCATGGTCTGTCTGAATACTCAATTCTGATTGGCTGGAAGTAGTGCACAAAAAAACAAACATTTAATGCACATGTAATTCCAAGTCAGTTTAAAAATATGTTCACGACAATTTATAATTACATATCAATTCTGAACTGTAAAAAGCCTTCACGTGCTTGTTGAACTTGTAATTACAGCGTGTAAATGGAAGCACCTTCACTCTCCCATTGGTAGTAAGTGAAGCCACCAGTGTCCAAATATGGCACTGACATCTTGGGTCTCAAATCTGCGCAGTATCAACATGGCAATGTCCTCCCGAATTTCCCCCAAAAATGTCCGTTGGTGCCGCAGTGACTACTTCGCTCAGAGAAGCTGTCATTCATGAAGTCACACCCCCATTTTTATTTGATCAAATAACTAACTAAAACGCTTGAACTTAACTTTCATCAGCGTGATGAAAACTACCTTAAATGACAGAAACCATCTTTGGAAAAAAATGTATTTGAAGTGTAATTTGATCGTTTAGTTTGTCTATCTTCCATTAGATTACATTGAGAGGAGCGGGGCTTATGATCTATACTGCTTCCAGCCATCTGGGGGCGATCACTGCGCTTTAGCTTCACTTTTCACGACTCGTGTGGCATGCTTGATGTAAACTCGTAATTTTCTAAAAGCTACGATTTGTAGATTTAAGGCATGCTTGACTTGAAGCGGTATTTGCTGTATGACATCAAAAGTACCACGAAAGTATTTCAAAAGCATATATTTACAGTTATTATGACACTGCGTGAACGCATCATAAACACAGCACACACAGAAACATTCAGGAGCACAGAGACATAATGCTGCCCAGCAACTTTTATTAATAAAATAGCTTTGCTACTGAATTGATACACTATATTTCTCAGCAATGAGGGGTAACATTGCTGGTTTTGTAGTTATTAAACTCACAGCTTCATTGTTAATATAGAGAAGCTAAACAGATGCAGGTTATTCACACATCTCTCTCTCTCTCTCTCTCTCTCTCTCTCTCTCTCTCTCTCTCTCTCTCTCTCTCTCTCTCTCTCTCTCTCTCTCTCTTTCCCTCAATAATTCATTTAAATAAATCCTATAATCCATTCATTCAAATGAATGTAATCTTACACACTACTTTATCTCTGCATGTGTGTGATTCAAAGCGGGCAGAATGCTGGATCTAACGAGCTGTAACTGACGAAAATAACCATCATTTTTACCCTTCTGGTCAAATTTTGCACTGCAAACATCAATAACAGCTTTAAGTTGCCAATGCTGGAAAATGGCCATGGTATAAGCGGTATAATCCACGGCCAGCTGTGCGGTAAACGTTTTGAATGCAGTGTGTGTTATTTTTTTATCCTAAGCATACACAGTTACACAGTTTAGACCTGTTCTGTGACAGACAGGTTTGCCTCGACTGTGCTCAGATTCACAGAAACAGGTTGAACATTGATATAAAAACAATTGAAAATCAATCCCCTGCAAAAAATCTCAGTTTTTTCACTTACTGCATCTTGCCTTTTAGGGAAGTCTGCTATGATCGTAACAAAAATGTTTAGCGCAGACAGGTCAGAAAACTGGAGAATTGGTCATGTTCATTATAGAATTACTAAATTACCAGTTGGGCTGTAGAATTACTAATATATGGTCTGTTAGTGTTTATGTTCCTCACGGGCCGAGCATCGGTCAGCTGTGCATTAGCAGGAGTCTAGCTTCGCTTGGCTTTGTGTGTGTGTGTGTGTGTGTGTGTGTGTGTGTGTGTGTGTGTGTGTGTGTGTGTGTGTGTGTGTGTGTGTGTGTGTGTGTGTGTGTGTGTGTGTGTGTGTGTGTGTGTGTGTGTGTGTGTGGAGGTCTGTGATCCCAGCCTTCACCAGTGGGTCAGTGTGGCTCTCCCCTCAGGCGTTGTCTAGCTGCAGGCTCTCTTAATGGAGCATCTCTACTGTTTCCTCTAGAGCCTGGCCTGCCCTCCTCCCGGGTGTGCTCTAGGAACCTGGCCATTTAGAATGGCTCCGGTGCCATTGACCCCGTCTGTGAACACAGCCAGTGAGTGGGTCACTCAGCTCTGGGCTTCCCACTTCCTCTTTTAACCTGAAACTCACCACCACACCTGTGTGTGTGTGTGTGTGTGTGTGTGTGTGTGTGTGTGTGTGTGTGTGTGTGTGTGTGTGTGTGTGTGTGTGTGTGTGTGTGTGTGTGTGTGTGTGTGTGTGTGTGTGTGTGTGTGTGTGTGTGTGTGTGTGTGTGTGTGTGTGTGTGTGTGTGTCCCGGATGCCTCTGCCGGCTGCTCCTCAGATTTATTTATCTTTCCTTTTCCATTTTTAAAGTCAGTTTTATCTAACAATATTTTCAGAGCATTTGTATTTGTTTGAATTGGCACTGATTTATTGAGGATCATTCATGGATTACCAGATTATTAGTGATACTTAAGAGCACTTGACGAAGACATGCAGAAGGGTGTAAATATTCATGAGCAACATAATAGTGCTAGCTTCTAAAATGAATAAAGTTAGCTATTGGTAATGAGTTTATAAACCCAGTTAATCACGAAAAGTGAGTTTCGAGAAAATTACTGCCAATATCGTAAGCATATGCGTCTAGAAAATATGTTAGTCTGCCTTTAAACCACAAAACACAAAGCCAAATTAAACATATTCATTTAAAGAAAGTTCCAACATACCTTCTGTCCGAATCCCTGGAGAAAAAACAGTGGAAATATGGCAGGTGAAAATCTGGAGGTTTTCAGGCGAGCTTGTGGATCATGAAGTCCGACCAAACGTCAGATGTATCATCCAAAATGTGAAATTATGGATGATGCATTATGTAAGAAGTTATGCAAATAGTTGAGCTAACTTCTTATGTGTTTTAAACCCCCAAAGCAGAAAGCTTTGTTAAATATATTTACATTAATGTAACACACACCCATGTTCACTGTTTTATTTAGTTAAATAAAACATATCAACATTGAATAAGACTTTCAGTAAATAAAGCTGAAATAAATAAATAAATGTGCATTCAAATAAACCTATAGCAGTCAGTTTATTATTAAAACAATAATTCAAGGATATCTACAGTAGTGGCCAAAAGAATGTCTGGTCTAGTAAAACTGACACAATCATCCTTTATTCAAATTATTCAAAGCTGGGTTTTGTGAACATATTGCGTAGTTGTGTTTTTATTTTTTGATAAAATAACGAAATGTGCTAAATTATGTGGTGAGGCTATCATGAGCACTGAAATTATGAACACATGCAAACTAACAATATATTAATAACTGATTATGCTGTAGTCGATGTATGCTTTTTCCTGTGAGATTTTAGTTTTTTCATAGTTAAATAAAACCTGTAGCTGTAGTTTCCCCTTTTGCCAAATACATTTTGCAGATAGATAGCTTAACTAATTTATTGTTTTGTTTAAAATATTTTCCTCATATTTTGATGGCTTAATCAAACTTGCAGGGACAAATTCCCAAAGCATCACTTTTGGCCACTACTGTGTGTGCAGAGACCAGACTGTAAACTGCGTTGAAATGATCATCACTTTGCTCGTGAGAAGCGTTGGAAGTTGCAGACGTTCTCATGCATGTGTTTTGTGTCGGAGGCTGAAGTTGTTCATAGGGGAGGGCCGGAGGTGCGGCTGGCTTCTCTCTGTAATGATCCTCTTATTATTTCTCTTTTTCTCTTCAAATGGAGAAAAAGGGCATTCATCATTCTGTTGACCTGGGAGATCACAGCAGCCAACGCGCCTTTGAAAAGTAAAACTGAAGCTCGCTTTTAAATAAGATAAATAGTAAACAAATCCAGGCCAACCCTTTGAAAGGGCTTGCCAAGAGATTTACCTCGCCCTGTGGCAAATAATATTTCTTGAACTGGGTTTAAATTTCAAGTGTCTTGGGCTTAGAGAAACCTGCAACAAAAGAAAATGGGTCTCAGAACAGCAAATATTATCTGCTGCCGGGGCAAGATGTCAAGATTGCATTTTTGTTGTCTCAAATGTAAGAGCAGCGCTGGTGTATGGCAAATCCCAGAATAAAACACGATTTATTGCTGTTTATTTGGCCGGAACGGTATGGCTGCTTTGCCACATTTGTGTGCAATGTACATGAGGGCTGTTTACCCCCTTTTTGTCCCTTTTTTTTTTTTTTTGATAAACAGATGCCACTTTTCCCTTTTTACAGATTAAACACACATACATTTGTCTTTTCGTATTGCATATACACTTTCTCTTATAGGCACTGATAGCATTACTACTATATGATTTAAATAACATTCAATTGGCACATTTACATTTGTTACTTATGTACACAATAACACCTTAATATAATGCAATATAACCCATGCAGTTTGTGAATGTAAGGCATTCTTGTATATTTACATTAGACTAGTTAGTTTCATGGCATTTATTCATCTTGTACATCAGACATTGTTGATTCACATTGCATTCATTTGCGGCTAATTCGATCTTTTATAAACCATGCATTCATGTGCAGCATCTTGGAAGATAAAAGGAGAGGATGTTGTACCCGAGTTGTGTTGTGTACCTCGTGCATTTGAAGCCAATTACGATGATGACTGCAATAACTGTGTGTCTCATAATAACAGTGCTTGGGCCTCAATAATCATTTTGTCCCTTGATCAGCCTCACAAGGGGCTGAGATGAAAGCACACACGATTATGAATTTGCCTCATCAAGGGTTTGTGTCTGACTTGCCATTTCGGCCTCCGAAAATACAACAAACCAACTCACCTGACTCGACGTCGTGGCTTGTTGCTTTTCTTTTAAATAAAACATCAGAGGTCAAACTAGTCGAATAAGTCATCCACGGAAGAGAGTCGTGCTTAATTGAGGAGGAAATTGCCGGCCCGAACGAGTACTTGCGCTCCCTTTGAACTGATTTGGTGTGTGTTTGGAGTAAACACTTTGGTTCTGCCGGCAGCAATTCCCCTGCACACACTGCAGCAGGCCATCGAGAGGGATGAGAGGCCGTTCCCTAGCCTTGCTATCATCATTATATTTTGATTTCTCCCCCCTCTTTCTTTAATCCCTCTGATGAAGTCTGGACAGGCACAGGCATGCTCTCACAGACAGCAATTTCGGCACACCATATGCGGCTCGCACGTCTGGCCTCGCGGGGAGACGAGAGGACAAGAGGAGAGGGGCCATGGTAGGAGCCCTGAAACACAGTATCGGCTTAGGGGAGATAGGGAGGACCGTAAGACACATGAAGTCGGAATTGGACCGAGGCGTTGGGTGTGGGGTGCGCTGTTTTCACAGCTTCTACACGCTTTTGATAACCCTTGATTCATTCGCTCGCCGCCGACCACCCCGTTACAGCTGTCCATCATGCCTCCCGTTCCTCTATATCCCAAATTTACTGCCTCAATAACAACACCGGCGGACCGCCAGACGAATGATTAGACAGGGGGGCACGCACAGTATCTGCAGGTAAACAAATAAGGTACTCACACAAAATGGCGGACAGTCTTCTCCCACCCGCTGGTCTGCCGGGGATGCGGAGCCTGCACTCCAGTCACGTGACGCTAGTGTGCAACGGAGACGTATAGTGTGATGCCGGCGAGGCACCTAAATGTCTTCCCTTCATCCTCGGTCTGATTGCTGCCCCTGAGGAAGATTTTGTAAGGAAGCTAGCGCCTCCTCAAAAAATAACTACAAAAATAGAAACGGATTGAAAAATAAAAATATAATATTAAAAGATTTATCAAACACATTTTTTTTCCTGAGTTCTTTGCATTCTCATAAGGGTCCTAAACCATGACATTAAGGTGTGTGTGTTTGTGTGTGTGCGTGTATGGTTAAATGGTAAAAAGCTACATGACGGGTGGCACATACATATCCACTCCCATTACACATATCTTGCTGAATGAGTGGAACTGGTGGAACTACAATCTGACAACACTACTGTTTTTTTTTTTTGGACCAAATCAAAATAAATTATTTGATCTGTTGGTGAGACAAATTTTAGCAACCACTCGGGGTGCATTTCCCCATTTTGGGAAACGCACCCCAGATCGGTTTAAGATGTGTATGACCATCATTACTTTGGATTTACCGCATTGTTAGTTGTGATTTACAACAATGTTGAGACTCGAAATGTTTGCTTTCTGATGAAGTAAAGTACATATAGCATTGTTTATCTGTTGATATTATAAAGTAAATATTTCTGTAAAGTACTGTTTTCTTGCTGATAGTGTAAAGTAAATGTTTTAATTTTGTCTGCTGTAAACACGGCTTAAATAAATGCATGGTTGCAAGTTAAAGGAGTTTGTAGAGTTCTGTTGACATAATAATGTTGATTATTACATCAACTTAAGATTGTCTGTAATTTAAATTGGCTTTTTTATTAGGTTGCAAATCTTGATAACTTCTGAAATTAGTAAGAGGATTTCTAGTTCCCAGCATGCTTTGCACGGGATGGGATAAGGATAATAAATGTTGAAATTAAGAGTTCATTCATTTGTTTTTAGTGACAGGAAATATCTTCACTAAAGACGGTTAGTGTTTAATGTTATGTTTGACATTTAAAGTATTTTCTGTAATGTTAACACTACACTAACTCTATAAACAATGACTGCACTAATGCCAGACAAGTAATATCTTTTTTTTGTTTGTTAAATATACATGTTAAATAAGTTATGTTAGCATGTTATGATAGCTGTTGATTTGAACTGAAATAGATTAGATTAATTGGTTCCAGGTCTACAACTCTGGTAGTTGTCTGGTAGTGCTAAATTTAAGCAAAACATTTTTAAGTAATTTAAGTAATCAACTTAAAAATGTGTGTTTATGCTACAAATTCTTCTAACTCAATGTAGCTTGTTGATTGAACACAAATTCACTCAAAGTCATAACTAAAAAATAATAATAAGTCATAATTATTAATAGTAGTTGTTATTGTTATTGAGCCAACAGACCATTTTTTTTCCAGTGTAAGCGTATAACCTGGAAACTGTAAATATTAATGGCACATGAAATTCCACTTTACCTAGGACCAGTTTACACCTGCTCACTTCATGTGTTTGAACTGATCGGACAGCTATCTGACTTGTTAAAGGGACTTCTGACTTGTTGGGTGATAGTTCACCCAAAAAGTTGTTCCAAACCTGTATGATTTTCATTCTTCTTTAAAACACAAAAGCAGATATTTTGAACAAGGTAATCAAACAGTTGATGGCAGCCATTGACTTCGATAGAAGAATAGTCTGTTTACCAACATTCTCCAAAATATATTTTGCATTCAACAGAAGAAATAAACTCAGATGGGGTTGGATCAACTTGAGGTGATGTCAAAATGTTACATTTTTGGCAAACGATCGCTTTAAAACAGTTGCATTTAAGGTACGTTCACACCGAATGCGAATAGAGCGTCTGGAGCGAATTATTTCCATGTTAAGTCGATAGAAAGGTGCGTTGATGTGTCTGGAGATCCTGCGGCGCAATAGATGCGTTTCGCGCGGCTTGATGGATGTGATTCCGCCTCTTTCGTGCATCTAGTTTGCGCTAATAATGCGAATTTGAAACAAATTGAGCATCTTGCGCGATACGTGCGTTGCACTCGAGTGGTGCTCTTTCTGCATTCCCGCGTTTGAAGTGAATTCGCGTCTACGGCCGAGTTGAAAAATGTTCACTTTGCCGTTAGCCAATGAGGAGCCTGCTTGCTGCTGTCACATGGTAAAGTGGCGTCATGAGAAACCCTGCATAAATAAAAAAAATACTGTTATTTTCTCACTAAATGTAGTTTTAATGATTTTCAGTTGATAGTTGTTTAAAGCTAAAATATGTGGTTTATTTATAAAGACAGCACAAAAATAATCCAGGTTGTGATATCCAGGGCCCAGTTTTTCAAAAGGTTTAATCCGGATAAAATTGATCAGGATTTAGTAATCCTTTTTGTGTGATCCGTGATCACGTAATCCAGTTTACTTTTGGAGCCAGTTTTTTTAAAGCAACATCGGATTGGATCAATCTGATCTGGATAGGAACTTTTCAGGATCACTAAATCTGAATAACCAGTGCTGGATAACCAGTGCTCAAACATGATAGGAAATTTATAACAAGTATCAAGTATAGATGTACTGTAATCATTGCATGCATCACTAATAAATATTCTAAAAACAAAAATATTTTCGATTGTGATGAATATATATATCAATTAGTGACATAATAAAATGTATTGTTTTTGGTCAATTTTGACTGCTGTTTGGGGGATTATTTTATGAGGCCAAACTCTTTCTACTTTGCTGTAGGCCTTTACTGAAAGGCTGAATACGTTAAAGCCTACCTAATCACTGTAGCCTGACGGATGAACAAATCAAATTAAAACCTTATGAATAAATAGGATATCTTGTAAGATACGGCATGATCCAAATATAGTATTATTTGATACATTTTTAAAGTTTTCATTACATTTTGGCCATGAAATCCACGCTGAATCCACCCTTCTGATGGGATCAGTTTAATCCAGGTTTTTTGGATCAAAGTGATCCAAATCCTACAAAAAAGTTCTGAAAAACCCAAACTAAAGGTTTGATCCGGATCAAAACCAAGATTGGATTACGTGATCTAATCCGATTATGTAATCCGTTTTTTCTTTTGAAAAACACATTTTCAAGATTTGATCCAATCCGTTATCCAAAATCCTAGTGGATTACTTTTGAAAAAAACTGGGCCCAGGCGATCACCGGGCGCTCAGCGCTCATTAACACTGGCAAGAGCAGCCGTTTCTCGGTCAGTCCTTCTAGCGTTTGCTGCTGGCTCGGATGTCTCTGTTGTAGTTAAACATGAGATATAATTCGTCTTGTGTACATCTAATGGCCGATCTGTGGTCTAATGCTTAATATTTTTTTTAATGAAAATTAAAAGAGGCAGACCAAACTACTGTTTTATGACATTTCTCATGGAGCGCCTTGAATGCACGTCTATTTCGCTTCAAATGCTTGATTTCTATGCATTTTTTTGCAATTTGCCAAGGCAAATTGGACGCGCAAAACGTTCACGCATCAAACTAGACGCGCTAGACACAATTTTGACGCTCGATTCACGTTCGTTGTGAACGTAGCATTACTCTTGGCCACATAAATGTGTTTTTGCAAAACAAATATGAATCCAATCTTCAATTCCCATGTCAATTTAGCAAGTTCTCATTGACGAAAGCAACAGATATGCGCTGTATTTTATTTATCATCAACGAATTTCAAGGTCAAAGACCACAATAGGAGAGAGAGAGGCATCAGCAATGGAACAATCATTTAGGGTGTGTTCAAACTTGCATGTTTGGTTCGATTAACAGAATGCTCACGCAGATAGGCACATTTTTTTCACGTCATAGTTGTGTGTGGCGAGTTGGGTGAGCGAGAGATGTAGGAGGAGCGAGTCAAGATCCCTTGAGCCTCATGAGGGATAAGGCTGATAAGGATGACTGCCGCACACAATCATAGACCGGTGTGCCTCGCAGGTGACGCTCATTCTCAGTCATGCACTGGTCTTGCTCGCTCCTCCCATGTCTCTCGCTCACCCACCTCGTCAGAACTGCGTCTCTCACAGCAGATCTTCGTTTGTGGCGGAGGGATTCCTGCTGCTGTTTTGACTCCTTTACACATATTATAAGCTCTTCCTGAGTTTTCAACTGGTAAAAATAGCATAATATGTAAGCTACGCACATACAACGAGTGCATTTATCCAAGCACACAGCATTGTTTTGGATGTTTGGTAAGTTCCATCTCAAAATAGGCAAAACATCATAAAAGCCGACCAATCAGGTTGTGAATGTATCCCTTTGCCTTAAGGTTCGGTAAATTTTGGTTCGGGGAAAAAATGCCAATTGGAACACATGAACACACCCTTAGTCTCACTACTTTTAATGAGAATGACTGTATTTTGAGCTTCAGGATGCAATGCCAAATTTCAATTTTGTTTGCTGAAGTGATACTCTGCAACCCACTGGTCATATTTGTTGCGGATTCGATGCATGTTGCAACATTGGGAGCCGATAGCCAATAACACGCTCTCACACATTTCTATATTTATTTTTTACCATTTCAGGAGGAGTAAAATGTACATGTAGCTTCAACAACCAGATGCATTTACTTGCACAGTTTCATTTGGAATACGTCTCAAACCATCGGATTTAAATCCGTTTCAAAAGCATTTCGGAAGGCATTTACTGGTCTTTAGCTATCCAATCAGACAAAAAGCATGAAGTGATCATGTGTAAACAGACTCTAAATAGCCTAAATAATAGAGGCATCCATATTTCAGAAGTCCACAATGCCACTGATTTTTGAATGATACTAATAGTGTATTGTTTGTGAATTGCAAATCTGAATATTACGTTAGTCACTGCTTGCACTTCTTACGACTGCTACTAAAAAAAAGAGTTTAAATAAATATCTAAAGATTCTAAATCATGGACGTCAGCATTTGTCTCATATTTCTATGATTGTGTCAAGAAAGGGCACAGTATTCTCAAGAGGAGAGGGAATACCATAAAGCCGGGATGGTTTTGGTTGGGGAGAAAGTAAAATAATTCAATTTTGCTCAATAGACCTTGCTCAGTTACATGCAAGGAGAGATCCATAATCCCGTATGTTCTCTATCTGCCTGCATTTCTAGTTTGCACGCTGCTGACCAAGCAGCCTGCTCTTTAAACCATATGCCTGCTTCCCATATACATAATAAATCCATTGCGTCCACACACCCCCAACCCCCCACCCCCTCCCCAAGCCTCGGTTTGGCCGCTGGGTGATATATGAATTTACCTCAGGAGCAATGTTCTTCATTTGTACCCCTCTCTCTGGCCCAGGAGGAACAGAAGAGAAGGTTACATTTAAACAGTGATTGGGGAGTATATAATTAAGGCTTGGAAGGGCAGCTCAGTCTTTTAGGTGTGAATTGAAGGGGAATGAGAATGACTCTGTCTATTAGATGCTCTAAAGTGAAGCGTCTGTGTAAGACTGGATCGCACTCTCGGGATTCCGGCTGCGCCCTGTGAAAAACATCTTCTGTTCGGAGAGGTTTTAGTAAAAGGAGTGAAAAAACTGAGGTGTGTGTGTGGTTAATAGTGCTTTTTCTGTGATTTTGCTAGATGTCTTCTGTAGATTATTGCTAGTCATCACTGGAACGCAATACAAATATCTCTAAATATAAATGAAGCATACAATTACAGGTTCGGTTCGTGTCTGAAATGTGAAAATAAATGTATGCTATCAAAGAGATGTTCTCTTGTTTTACGTGGGCTAAATGAATGCAGAAAAGAAAGAAAGAAAAAAAAACCCTACATATTCACTTTCTTCTTCGGTTCCTCCTAAACAGTCAGCCCATCACTCAGGGAAAGTATTATTTCCCGTGTGAAATGTGGTTGGGCAGTGGAGGGGACTTCTTTAATGGTACGTGGAGCAAGCTTAAATGTCTTTCAGATGACAGGGATAGAGCATGCTGGGAGATTGATGACATTTATGGGCACACACACCTATGCAGTCCTGCCCCCAGCAGGCCCTCATCGGACCCACATCACCAGCACATTAGGCAGAGGGAAATGTTAAATGCATGTGGGGAAGGAGATGGGAGAGAGGAAAAGAAAGAAAGAAAGAAAGAAAGAAAGAAAGAAAGAAAGAAAGAAAGAAAGAAAGAAAGAAAGAAAGAAAGAAAGAAAGAAAGAAAGAAAGAAAGAAAGAAAAAGAAAGAAAGCATATTTTTCATTTGGCTTGATGTTAATCTTACGGTTATACTTTTAAAAATAAAGGTGCTTTAGTGGCATCGGTTCCATGTACAATTTTTAACAGTCATTGCACAAGAAAACCTTTATAGTGATTAACCTTTATAATGATTCTTATATTAATATAAATATTCTTCACACTGAGAAAAAAAAAAAACTGTTAAAACTGTTAAAATGGGGTATTGGGGTATTGGGGTACATGGGGTATTTATGGTAGCATAAAAAATTGGCATTTTAAAGCATGGCTGCAAACACACACACACACACACACACACACACACATACACGGAGAAACTGTAGTATTATCTATCATTACTAAAAAGCACATAAAGTGTTGAAATACCTACAGGAACGACAATTAACCCAGCAAAGCCTGCATATTATCTGCTTATTTTAAAGGAACACGGCAACTTTTTGGGACTTAAGCTTATTCACCATATCCCCCAGTTAGATACTGTATGTCCATACATACCATTCTCATCTCCATAACTCTGTCTGACGGACCCACCGCTAGCCTAGCTTAGCACAAAGATTGGAGATAAAGGCTCCAGCTAGCCTTCTGCTCAATAAGTGACAAAATAATGCCAACCTTTTCTTATTTACATGTTGTGTATAGTTACATTGCATACTAAGGCCGATGGAAAATGAAAAGTTGATGATATTATGCAGTGCCTGAAAATAGGCTAACTTCTGTCAACATAACCAATGTGACAACCTGTTTGCACAGAGAGCATGCTGGGGTCTGTTTTTTTGTATGTATGGACTTATCTAACTCTGGGGGATACGGTGAATAAAGTCAAAAAACGTTGGTGTTTGCCTTTAAATGGAAGAATATTTCCGGGACACTTAAATGGTCACATTTAAAATCAAATAGATGCTGCAAACATAAATACAATTGTATACACATTGATGGGCAGTAGTATTAAACTAATGTGCAAAATAGTTTCCCATTAACACTTAAAAGGGCTTGACATTAACTTTTTTGCTCACCAAAAAAGCACAAAAGTTTTCCAAAGTTACTAGTCACTCAGCATTTTCACTGGCCACAATTTTGCTGTTTGGAAAATACATTTTACATGATTAAAGTTGACTCTGGCATGCTTAAATGACTTGATTTTGAGTCATATTACTTGATTTAGAAGAATTAAAACCCTTTCAAACTTTCAAATGCAGGCTGACCACTTGCAAGTAATACTTACGTCAGCCTTAAGAAAGATGTCATTCTTCTTAAAGGTGGCAAGTATAGGCATAAGCTAATGCAGATGGCCTTGCTGCATTCTTTTCTATAGGTATTCAAAACTTTACCCATACCTCTTGTCGATTACAAGACAGCAAAACAGAAGTCATAATACTGTTAAAATAGCCTGTCCGAGCTCCAAAAGGAGGTCCACTCATGATGGGG
Source organism: Pseudorasbora parva (assembly GCF_024679245.1). Taxonomy (NCBI): domain Eukaryota; kingdom Metazoa; phylum Chordata; class Actinopteri; order Cypriniformes; family Gobionidae; genus Pseudorasbora; species Pseudorasbora parva. Next base: position 8,595,587 of record NC_090172.1, on the reverse strand, counting down.
GAGGATATTGAGTCAATCAGCAGGGGGCATGTCCACTTATGATGGGCGAGGAGACAGAGTGAGCAATAGGGAGATCTGAAGAAGGACTGTAGAAAGAGAGATGGCTGAGAGACATTAAAAATGAGAAAAGGTCATAGGAATATCACTGAAAAAAAGTGATGAGACAAGAGCTTTATGACCCGAGTTAATATTAGAAAAGCTTTCCAGCACTAGAGAGACTTAAGCAGGAAGACTTAAAAAACGAACGAGGTTGCATTGTTTCTGCTACAGTAACATTGGTTTTGCCATGTTTCACAGAACCATGTGATTGTTGTAATGTTAGCTATATAGTAACAGAACCGTTTTGAATGTCATTGTTTGTCTGGAGCTGGTGTGTTGCGGCCGACTAATCCCAGTTTCAGACTACGCAATATCTGCCCGATTTTGGGATGATCCATTTGACGTATAGTTGTGATGATTATGATTCGTAAAGACAATGGTCGTTGGAACACAAGAATTGATAGCTTCATCTTGTATAGTGTGTCATAGTGGACGACAACTGACATAAGATTACCATGATTCATTTTTTTTTCGGTCCTCCACGAGGGGTTCGTCACATCTGAGAAGTTGACCAATAGGAGCACAGAAGCTCATAGTAGCGGTTCATGGAGCTATGGCAACAATACACCTACCTTTATTAAGTTTCCTTGAGTGATTACCATAATAGAGTGAAAGAAGATAAAAGCTGGCGAACAATAGCGGAGGCACTTCAGCAACCCGGTGAGTACTGGAGTGGCTTAGCATTAGTACAACCATTGTTTTTTACACTCTTGTTTCCGGAAGTGTTTCTCAGAAATCACTTACTGTACCTTTAATGCTCTAGCAAGAAAAATCTTTCAGTATTGAGTGAGAAAGAAGTAGAAAGAGAGAGAAAGAGAGGGGGAAGTTTATAGGCTCATCAGACTCTTCTGTGACCATTTTCGCCTTCTCACTATTACCATGATTTCAGTCGCAGCGTCTCGTCTCTGAGCTCACAGCACACAAGCTCATGTTTTTGTTAAGCCTAATGCAATTTATACTGTGCTCAAATATTATTTGTAAGATCGCTCAAATATTTGTTTTCTCTGATTTACTCAAACGCAAGCTTTAAAAACAAGCCGTACTTTTGTTTTATTAATGCTAGCTTGTATTTAAAAATAAGTTTGATTTTTAGTAAGGTTATATTTTTCTGTTTCTCAGAATGATTTAGTCTTTATTTAATCTCTGATATAGATAATATATAATATTATTTTAGAATCGTTTCAAAACATGCACTTGACTTAGGGAATCCCACAGATTCAAAGGAGACATCTGTTTGTGTGTGCGTGTGTGTGCGTGTGTGTGTGTGTGTGTGTGTGTGTGTGTGTGTGTGTGTGTGTGTGTGTGTGTGTGTGTGTGCGTGCGTGTGCGTGCGTGTGTGTGTGAGCAACGAGAAATGATAAGTGTGCACAGCAGATGCTTCTATGCATTTGTATGGGCGAGTGTGGCCCCTTGCCCCGGCTAGACTTGACCTCTGACCCCCAGCTTTCAGCCAAGCATTGTCACAGAGAAAGTCAAGGCCACCGCACACATGTTCTGTCCAGACTCACTGGAAGTCCAGAGCAGAGAGGGAATTATAAAGACCCAGACAATTTGAAAGTTTACTATATGGGTTCACGGTTCAGAATATAGAGGTCGTTAATAGTTTTTTGATGTGGACAATTCAAGACTGAAATTTTCTCCTGTGAAATTGCTTCTATCATTTTATAAGATCTTTATTATGCCAACAATTTGCTGTCATTGTTTTGTCAGAGGACAAATTATTTAGGAATAATATCATGAATACACTGATGCAAATGACATTCTCAAACGTTTAGGAGCTTTAAATATAATTTGATACAAATTATTAGCAGGCTACATTATATTTGAAAAATTCACACAAATTAAGGTCACAGATTTCTAAAATGGAAACCAGGGACATTTCCTATTTGAGTAGTCAAAATGTGTATTATCTTTTAATTAGAAAACAGGGACAATACATTTTTGAATGTTTTTGGTTGTTGTGGGCTCCCTATATTATTAATAACATTAATGTTTATTCATAATGTTAATGTTTACTCATCATGTTTAGTAAATAACATGATTTTGTTTGATTATTAGGATTTTTCGTCTGGATTTAATACAAATCAACGCACCCGCTAAAAAAACTATGAAAACAATATTATAACACAACTTAACAAAAACACATTACAAAAATAATACAACCTAAATAAAATAAATAAAATTATTTAACAAATATTTTAAATATTTTATAATTGTATTACATTTTTCCCACTTTACATTTTTTGTATACTATCATACTACACACAAAAAAATTCTGGGTAAAAAAACAACCCAATGTTGGGTCAAATATGGACTAACCCAGCAGTTGGGTTGTTTTAACCCAGCAATTGGATTGTCTTAAGCAAATATTTAACCCAACCGCAAGCTTAAAACAACCCAATTGATGGGTTAGTCCATACATGACATAGTCCACAACAAAACGGAATCAAGCCACAACGGAAAAGCCACAACACAACCAAATCAAGCCACAACACAACAGAATCAAGCCACAACACAACAAAATCAAGCCACAACACAACAGAATCAAGCCACAACGGAAAAGCCACAACACAACAAAATCAAGCCACGACACAACAGAATCAAGCCACAACACAACGGAATCAAGCCAAAACGGAAAAAGGACAACACAACAAAATCAAGCCACAATACAACGGAATCAAGCCACAACAGAATCAAGCCACAACACAACAAAATCAAGCCACAACACAACAGAATCAAGCCACAACGGAAAAGCCACAACACAACAAAATCAAGCCACAACACAACGGAAAAGCCACAAGACAACAAAATCAAGCTACAACACAACAGAATCAAGCCACAACACAACAGAATCAAGCCACAACGGAAAAGCCACAACACAACAAAATCAAGCCACAACACAACAAAATCAAGCCACAACATAACAAAATCAAGCCACAACGGAAAAGCCACAACACAACAAAATCAAGCCACAACATAACAAAATCAAGCCACAACGGAAAAGCCACAACACAACAAAATCAAGCCACAACATAACAAAATCAAGCCACAACGGAAAAGGGACAACACAACAAGTATGTCTATGCAGGTTAGTAATAGGTGTAACCACATCAGTGGGCGTGGCCATAAAAAGAAGGATGTCTTCAACTGTGTTACCTGATTTGCCCATGTCAGTGTGGGTAGGGTGAAGGGGATTTTTTTCATTGCGTGATTTATAAACACCCACGAGTTTGAAAACACCCACAAATTTAGAAAGCCCACTCCCAACACATCGAAATCAAGCCACGAAACAACGGAAATACTCCCGAGCTCTGGGGGGCTCTCGGAGTGCGGTAAAGTTCGTTTTCCTTGCCAATGCTCCATAGATTCACCGGTCTTACAAATATATTAACGCTTAAAGCTGCACTATGTAAACCTTTTCCTGTCCTCTAGAGGGCGCCTATTCAAAACAAAGGTATAGTTTGATGATGCCAAGTTTGAGTGCAGAATCTTAGGACATGTGGTCTTCACCTCACAGCTGATTATTTCAGTTAGAAATAATGTTCATGGATGCGATTAATAACGTTACTTTAGTATGAAGCAGAGCAGGACCAAGTGTTAAGGAGCTGAGCAAGGCCGCTGGAACAACTGTTACGCAACACATGCCTCGTGAGCAGCGGGACTTTTATTATGACGGGACACAGTTGCCGGCAGCATTTCCACTTTTTTTTTGTCAGAAATATAAGGTAATACAGCTCTGTTTATCATGTTAGATACATTTAAGTGTGTTTAAAATTATGATGTTATGACATTATGTGCATTCACTCAGTGGCTGCTATGACACTTGTTGCACACTGAAGTAAGAGTAAAGCATTTCTGCCAATAAAACCAGGAAACCAGGGTAACACAGATAGGACACAATGGACAGGCGACTCCCTCAGATGTCCCGGCTCCTTGGTTAAAATAGCAATTTTCTTGCAATTTAGAAATAGATGGAAACATCTGAGATATTTTTAGAACTCAACTGAACAAAATATATAACACTGGACTGGTAGTTTTTGAATACATTAGGTATATAACCATTGTATACCTATAACCATTGATAGTTCACTTTAAAATGAAATTTCTGTCATCCCTTACTCACCCTCAAGTTGTTTCAAACCTGTATGAATTTCTTTCTTCATAACCAAACAGTTAACTGGAGCCATTGAATTCCATAGTAGGAAAAAAAAACTACTATGGAAGTCAATGGCTCCAGTTAACTATATGGTTAGTGAAATTCTTCAAAATATCTTCTCTTGTGTTCAGCTGAAGAAAGAAATTCATACAGGTTTGAAACAACTTGAGGGTGAGTAAAGGATGACAGATTTTTCATTTTAAAATGAACTATCCCTTTAAAACTCCACAGCTTGGTTGTATTGGTACAATTGACTCATCAATTTAAACATCAATAAATAAATAAAAAGTAATTTTAATACAAATTGTAGCTGTGTCCAAATTGCGTGCTTGTGCACTATTCTTTAACGTTTTTCAGTATAAATAGTATAAGTAGTGTGCTCACACTAAAAATTCCAAACAAAAAGTGCACTTTAAATACCCAGATGATGCATAAAATTGTTGCAGACTTCATGCTCTTGACTGTTGCAGCTTTAATTACATAGTGGAGGAAGAGCCACAACCAGATTCCAACGTTGAATGACAAAATAACCACGTAAAGTTCATACACTACACTGTTGAGCACATAGTGCATAAGTGCATAGTGTAAATGCAAAGTGTATAGTGCATTATTTGGGACACGGCTTATACGTTTCAAGCACTTGGTGGAATTTGCATACGTTCCCTTATATAGGCAGCACAGTGATAGCGAGTATATAAGCTTTCTCGAGTATAAATATGCAGCTTGCATGTAGGTGATTTTGAAATGATATCTAAAGTAGGCCTAAATGTAAAATGGTTACACACAAACTGATCGTAGTGTTTATATCTTTGTAAGACTGGCGAATCTAAACTAACTTTACCGCACTTCGAGAGCACCCTAGTGGTCGGGAACATTCGTGTTTACTTTCTGTTGTGTTTCCCCCCGTATTGTTGTGGCTTTATTTCGTTGTGTTGTGAACTGTGCTCTGTTCGTTGTGTTCTGTGTTCGTATGTTCGTTGTGCTCTGAAAAAAAAAAAAAAAAAAAAAACAATTCCCAGGGCTGTATGCTTTTTAAATTTCGTTGTTGTGCACTACGGCCTCTGCTCTCGGTTACGTTCTTCATGAAGTAGTAGGCGCGCGCGCGCGACCAATATTGTTTTGCACGTTATATCTGCGGGTTGTTTTGAACGAGCTGTAAAATGGGGACATTTCCGAGTACACCTCCAGTCGGGGACAGAACACCAAATACCGGGACTGTCGTCGGAAAACGGGGACGTCTGGTTACCCTGGAATTATGTTCAAAGTTAAACATACGGAAGTTCAGATGCCTGTGACCCTCACGTGAGTAGGCTACGTTAGCCTATCTATTTTCATCATATTGCGAGACCCTCGCAAATGACATCACTGAAACTTTCCAATATCGTTAACTTTATTCTCCTTCGCATCTAACTTATTGGTTTTTTAAAATGTAACGCAGTTTACAAACTTAACGGGTCATAAAACAGTTGTTCGCCTATCATACCACAGTTTTGAAGCAACTTTATGCAAGTGTAGTTGTCACGCGACAAGCATTATTACCAGAGAATCTATTTTTGCATAGGCATAGCACTGGAAGGGAAGGGCAAATGCACATTTATTAAAAAAGAAAAGAAAATAAGTTTGTACATCTGCAAAATCAGTTACAAAGTTATGAAGGCATATTGTGTGTATGGTAGGCATACGGTATACTGTACATCAGGTGTTAGAATTCATTATCATGACTGTCAGTTATATTTTGATTAGGTACATATAGCAGCAACCTTCTGTACGTTATTTTACTAGATTTAGGATTTAAAAAATACAGTGTATACAAGTAGGCCTAATAGTAAAAAATAGAAAACCATTAAATACGACATCATTGCTTTAAACAAAATCATCAAAAACATAAAACTGGCATAATAAACAACCACACAGCATAAGAAAGTATTTTCCCCCCAAAGTGTACTCAAAGGATAATGCAAATGGCTTCCCCTCCTGTAATTCACCAGTGTATAAATGTTGTCATTTTGTCACATAAAAAGATTGTTAACATCAAAAAGTGCTCCAGCAATATGTTGTCTTTTGTGTCTGAACGCATCAATCACCCTTATGACACACACTGTACACAAAATTGCAGGCTGCGACTAGTCTGTCTATATTTGCAGATGTCAACAATTGTTTACCAAGAATGTTTTTCAGTAAATCAACAAAAATTAGGTGACTGTAAAAAAACAGTAGTGAAAAGCCTCAAACCTCATCTTCCTCCTCAATACATTTTATCTTTCTCAAAACAAAAAAAAAAGAAGCATATTGGTTTCTTACAGTAATACTTGCTGTAAGGGAATAGGCTGCATCCTTTATGTTTGCGGTAATGTTGCAGAGGCTTTGGGATTTTGTCACTGATCAAAGTACTACTCCTCCTGTACGTTAATAAAGGCTTTTTTGTGTGAGCTTGATTAGCTGTAATGTGCCTGTCTGCTTGTCCATGTCTGACATGATCTTCAGATGTACAAGGCAAGAGGGGGGTGCAGAGAGTGTTGTATTTCAACATTGCTGCCTTTTAAGGGCGCTGGGGCTAGATTTGTATTGATTTGAATTTGATAATGATTCTATTTGCTCTATTAAATTTGTATATATTCAAGGGCTCAGTTACACCCAGCTAGAGGAAAAAAAGGACAAGAAGAAAAACAAATTAGTGTGTGAGGGTGGATTAAGTTGCATGTAATCTTAGAGGAGGGCCATTGGTTAGCATTATAGGAAGTGTCCGTTAAGTTACTAAGAACCAGACACAAAGGCTCGGTGGAAGTGTGTGCGCTGTGGCTATTATTGCGTGTGTGACCACATGGATTTCAGTAAGCCTTTTTTATTTGTCCTTGTCACACCTATTTCCACGCTCATTTGTGCGAGTTCCAGCATATTTACACACTTGTAGTCGAGGGTCTGGTTGTGTCAGAAGGCCAGTGGGTCACCTGTTATGAACAGACTTTGCACTTGTCTGTACCTCATTCATGGTAGTCAGCGGGCCTGCCAATACCTGTCCACCTCCGTCAGCTATATACGCAGAGGTCATTATCAGGCTGTGACACAGACCTCTGGGATTGAGCAGTAACGCTGGCCGACCCCTGGCCGCTCGGGTCAATGGTCCTCGGGCTGGTACAAACGGCTGTCCTCTCTCACAATCTTCGACATATGTCAGCAGCCTCTCACGTTTGAACGTGCCTCACGCAAATGACAGATTATCACCAGAGGACAGTGTGAAGATTCCCACTAGTGAAGTTCCACACTTTTTTGGGCTGTAATATTGGGTTTTATTCTCTCTCCCTCAGCTCAGTCGCTCTATCTTTTTTGTCTTTTCTCATAAGAGTAACTGTATATATGAGCAAATATATTTCATCTGAAATAAATAAGCTTTACATTGATGTATGGTTAGTTTGGACAATATTTGGCCGAGAGACAACTATTTGAAAATCTAGAATCTGAGGGTGCAAAAAAATCTAAATATTGAGAAAATCGCCTTGTTAAAGTTGTCCAAATGAAGTCCTTAGGAATGCATATTACTACTAATAATTCATTTTTTATATGGATATGTTAACAGTAGGAAATCTACAAAATATCTTCATGAAACATCTTTTCTTAATAGCCTAATGATTTTGGGCATAAAATAAAAATATTTAATTTTGACCCACACAAAATTTATTGTTGGCTATAGCCACAAATGTGCGGCTAATGACTGGATTTGTGGTACACACACACACACACACACACACACACACACACACACACACACACACACACACACACACACACACACACACACACACACACACACACACACACACACACACACACACACACACACACACACACACACACACACACACACACACACACACACACACACACACACACACACACACACACACACACACACACACACACACACACACACACACACACACACACACACACAGAGAGAGAGAGAGAGAGAGAGAGAGATATGTTTCATATGTTATGAGATATGTTACCCTGTTGTACTATATATATATATATATATATATATATATATATATATATATATATATATATATATATATATATAAATAAATAAATTTGGACACTTTACTGAATTTGTTTTAATGATCATAAAGGCTTGATCCACATATGTCACATATTTTGGTAGACAATTATTAATTGTATTGAATTTTTTTATTTTATTTTTGTTACAAATCTATTTGAATTTTTTTTCATGGCGTAGTAAACAAAGAGTCCAGCATAGATTAAAACATGTTTTTTTAAAATATACATTAAATTATTTAATGTATATTTTAAAAAACATGTTTTAATCTATGCTTTAATTTAAATATAATCTTTGTATTACTTTTTTGTTTCATGATTTAGAAAAAGTTTGTTTCTTTCCCCCTCAGTGTTGGTCACACCACATGACTTGGCGGTCAGAAGCAGTTTTGTTCAAATGTTTTTCTAATAAATGATAGTTAAAGCATCATGCCAAACTATTTGTTTAAGAACGCTGACAGAAAGAATAATACGAAATAAGAAAGTATTGAAAATATTTTCATTCTGGAATTGCTTGCAAATTTCAAAGAACAATTAATGGAGTAAAACATTGAATTGAACTTAACATTTTGAAGTACAAAGACTGAAAGAGTATTCTCTTATACAAAAAAGTCTCCAACAGTTAATTTACAACTTCAAAAACTTCATTCTTTTAAGGAGGTTTAGCCATGCTCAGATTGTGCAGAGCTGCAATAGACTTTAATGAAGCTAAAATATAAAAGCTTTGTTTGAACAATTGTATAGTTCAGATAATCCCATATTTCATTGTCATTTTATCGTTTTCGCAGTTATATTATTTTCAACATTTTAGAATAATAGTAATAATGAGTAGATGTGTCTAAACCTTTAACTGCTTCTGTTTAAAAAACTTTTAACATTTTGTATTTCACACCCGCAAAGAAAATATAGCCTAATCCATGAATAATTGATTAGCTGTGTGATTGCATGTGTTTAGTGTCCTTTTTCTGTGGTGGAAGAGAGAGCTCAGGGGGCTGTTTAGTGTAATAGGATGCTGATATTTTAATTCTGATCTGTGAGAAGAATGGCACGTATTTGTGTCACTTCCACTTCTCGAGAATGTTTGACCACACCACTCAAATCGCTCTAATTAAGCATGGTGGCCCAAGGTTAAGCTGGCTTTAATTGCCTGTCATTTCGATAAACATAGAATTCATTTGTCTCACGTTCCAGTTTGAGAAACAAGTTATTTGCAGTGTTATGTGTGATTGTGTATGACTTAGAAATCAAATTGGATTGATGCTGTTTGTGCGTGTATGTGTGTGTGTGAGGGTGATCATGCATGTCATAATGAACTCTTGAACCCGTGACCCAGACGGAAAAGCCTGAAGTGTGTGAATTGCAGTCGAAAACAGCAGCTAATGACTTAAATGCTCTAAATAGTGCACAACACTTATCACATGGATAATAGTATCTACCATCTCTCTTAGGGTTGATGACTCTGAATCTGTCATATATATATCCTGTTGTTGCATGAATATATTACAGAGCCCCTAAAGGGACATGGCAAAAAATAAAATAAAAAATGAGATGGCAGGAAAACATTTTTGTGGCATTTATGGCAAGCTGTTTTGACTTTTATTCATTCTTGAAATCAGGATTTCGATTTCTAGTAACAATTGATATCAGATATTACAATATTAAATATTACAATTCCACTATAGAAATGTTAATTCTTGATATCAACAACAATGACTTCTTCGCTCTATTCTATATAATTCTTACTTAATATCTGTATTTAATTTAATGTAACCATATAGGCTGCCATTCAGATTCAGTTGTGGATTTAGATTCAGTGTTTTCTTACTAGTTGAAATTCCAATTTCACATATGAGAAATACTTATAAATACATTCTTACTAGTAAAAAAATATTTTGATATCAATAATTACATGGTTACTTGCAAAAATAAAATGTATTTTATCAAGAACTCAATTTCACTAGTTGAAATGTTAATTCTCGATATCTGTAAATGTATTTCAACTATGGCAAGCTGTTTTGACTTCTATTCATTCACAGGATTTGATTTCTTGATATTCAACAATACAATTTTCACTAGGGATGTTCCGATCGATCGGCCGGAGATTGGTATTGGCCGATAGTCATATTTTATGACTGGATCGGTACTCACTAAACTTGGCCGATCTCACAAATGATGTCAGCATGTGAGGACGTATATTACGCGTGGGGTGGTTGCAAATATTCAAACGAGAGCTTTGAAGGCCAAAGTGGAGAAGGCTTGGAGAGATAGGCTACTTGTGCTGACAGACAGATAGCCTAACGTACTTGCGCTGTTTAATGTGTTTGAAAAGATGTTTTCCTTAGTGCATAACTTACATTTCACAGATATATTCTCCATCTGTAAATGTTAGAAAGTCATGTAAATATGTCCATTTTGCTCTCTGGAGAGGACAAGCCTTCTGTCATTTAATCTCCGCTAAACTTCAGGCTTCCGTCAATGAGCGCCGCCACGTGCATACGCGGCAAACAGATGAAGCGCAATAAAATAGCAACACCATAATTCTTAAATATACATATTTAATATTTGTTGTTGGTCAAAAAATGTGCCATATGTATTTTTTTATGAAAGTGACTATTATAATTTGATAATAAAATATCGGCAAATATGATTTTGTATTAATTGTAATTTTTTTTAGTTTAGAGAATTTAAAAACAAAATTATTATTAATATATGACAAAATTACATTCACTGTATTTGTTTATAGCCTTCAAAATAAACATAGTTTTTTTTAAGAACATCATTGGGCAGGATGTGGAATAAAATTATTATTAAAATAAATACTGAATTTTTTATTTAAATAGAAAAAAATGTACAAAATACCGGGATATATACAGTGTGTCGCCATTCAACCAAAAAATACAGATATATGATTTGTTTTTGCCCTTACGCCCAGTCCAATTAAGTATCCTGATCCAATCCCATTTTAAAGGCATGCTGAAATGTTCACAGTCTGTATAATTAATAATTTTTGTGATTTATTTAGTACCGTGTTAAAACAATAGTTATATTACATTACATAATTACTAGAGGTCGACCGATTCATCAGATTTGCCGATTAATCGGCACCGATAGCTGATTGGTGGAACAATCGTTATCGTCAAAAATCGATTCCGATAGTTTTTCCGGTTTGCGTCTATTGCAGGAGCGGCTGAGAAGGGTGCTGTCATTACACAGTAGCCTACGAGAGCTCTGAGAAGGGTCTGCTGGCATTATATAGCGCGAGAGCGGCCTCTAGAGGCCAAATAAAAAACTATCAGTGTTAACATTAAGACGTTAATGTAAACATTAACACCGTTTCCCTTTCGCTGTTTTAAACGCGCATCAGATGTGTCAGTGCGCTCTGTGCAGCGTTCGGTGAAGCGCGCAGCATCTCGTCTTCACAAGAATTTTTTTTTTGGTGACTAGATGCTTTAGCAGTGAAAGAACAGCAGTATGTATGTACTTTACTTTGTTGTCGAGGCTGAGAGGATGCTAACATTAGCAGTAACATTTACCTCAAGCAGTTAAAGCGATGTAACAAATAGTAATATAAGAAACCAGACTGTATGGTCATGCATCCGACAGAAATATAAACACATCAGAAACGCATTCGATTTCAATGCATGTTTTATTTTGATCAGTAAACCGTCAAGTGTTCTAAAAAAGCGAACTGTTTGGATTTATATGAAATAACACTTAATATAATACAATAATCCATTATAATACTTTATATCCAATATTACATTTGTAACATTAAGTAAGGTTAATAAATGCTGTAGAAGTATTATTCATTGATAGTTTTATCTGTTAACCTTTTTTGTGCACTATGAACTAACATGAATGATTAAGATACAATTGTATTGCTCAATTATTACACGGTGTAAAATGTATATTGCATATCATTCATGTAAGCTAGCTAAAAAAGCTAATAAATCCTGGTTAAAAATGGGATTGGCAGTCTGTTACCTGACATTCACTTACATGTTTCTAAGTTATAGCTAAAGAAACATTTATTTGTAATATTTTAATGTTTAAGTTATTTTATGTAGATTTTTTTCTGTTAGAACTTGTAATTTTAATATATTCATATTTAAATATGCAATTTAGAACATTTTCATGGTTTAGTACTGTTTTTTTATTTCTTGTAATAAAGTTCAGCACTGTTTTGTGTGTTTTTTATTTGTTATTATTATTATTATTATTATTATTATTATTATTATTATTATTTTAATCTAGTATCTTTTCAAAAACGTTTGGTCGATTAATCAATTATCGGCAAGTGTGGTCCAACCAACTATCGGTATCGGTAAAATCCACTATCGTTCGACCTCTAATAATTACCATAAAAAATCTAACAAAAATATATAATAAAGGCAACATCTATAGTCTTTTTTTTTATCTGGAAAAAGGAAACACATCAGAGAGATTACAAATCAGTGAGGCGTTGGAATTTGTATTGGCATCAGCCGATCACCATGAATCTTGAAATCGGCACTCAGTATCGGCTGCAAAAAGTCCTTATTGGAGCA